>NW_009611452.1:35333-41068 GCF_000690535.1 Cariama cristata
CTGGCGTGCCTCCCGCCCGCCGCCCCCACCACCAGGGACCGCCATGGGTGTTGCCTTCACACCTCGGTGCCAGTTTGGACGTGCCTTCAGGAAGGTTTTGGGCTGAGGGGGCAAAAAAGGGCCCTGCCCGTGACTGGCAGGCATGAAGCATAAGTGTCAGGCAGCACCAGCACCGGTGAGGCTTCTCAAGCTGGAGTTTAAAATGCAACTAAGTTAAACACCTGATGCTACTTTGGGAATAATCCTATGAAATTATATTTGAAATTAAAAAAAAAACCCACACGTTTCAGGCCCAGCTGGATGTAATCCATCAAATTCAGTTACATAAAGTAAATTTAAGAAAGACCACTTAAGCTGCAGGTGTTGGTCGTTGTGGCTGAGCACTCGGACATGCCACCAGGACCAAACAAGCTCCGAAGAGCATCCACCAGCCCTAGCGGGAGAGGCAGAGGGAGCACTTGCTTTTCCAGCACCGGGTCCCCCCTCCTGCAGGAGACACCCACCACTCACCCGTGGCACCCGCTGCCAGCCCCTTCCTCCCGCTCCCCGGCAATGGAGAGGGCAGGGGAGAGGCGTGGGACATCCTTACTCTAGAGTCTGGAAGAGCAAAGCCCCCGAGCAGCCAAACAAACCCAGTCTGAAGCAAATCCTAAGCAGAAAAACAAACCGCTTAGCAAGTAAGAGCCCAGGGGAGTAAATACATGCTAAGTGATGTAGATTTGTACAGATCCTGCACACCCTCCTGCAAAAGAAAATGAACCCCAGTATAGTATAAGGGCTTATATTTAGCTGTAATAAGCACAGCGAGAGGGTTACACACCAATGAAAACCTGACTTTCTTCAAGGAAAAAAAATAAAGTGCAAATGCCAACCAAGATTAACATAATTTATTTAAATACAGATTTCTGGCTTGCTCATTTAAATTACTTTGATTTAAAGCAAAGGCATCCTTTTTATCAGAAATTATTTGCCACCATGTTGCTCTAGTTTTTCTTCAGTATAGCCTCCTTGAATTAGATGGCTTAGATAGACCGATGTGGAAGTGATTGGACTTATTGGATTGTAATACAAATCATAGTTTTATTTTGACATAATTAACCAGGTAGTATTCTCTAGAGAAATAAAATACCAGAACAAGAACAGGTTACAACTTTTCTGTAGAGAGAAAAATCATTCTATATAAAATGGCAGAGAGGAGTTTGCTATTGAGTCAGACTGGGACTCCGTGTCTCTCCATTGCGGGGGTTTCTAGTGCACGTGTTTTGTGATTTGGGCTCCGATTTAAAACCTGTACATTTGTACTCTACCCATGCATTTTCTAACAGGACCACCAGCATGGTTTGCAAATGCCGGTGACACTAGGACCATGTGTTTACATACAAGTGTTTTCATGGTACTCAGAGAAGAAAAAAATATCATTAATATAGTCATTCATACATTTTTTTCCCAAGTCACAGTCCTAGCTCTCAGGCAGGGACTGCCATTTGGCAAGTCAGATGGGCCCATGCACTTTCTACTCCCAGTCTAATCATGTATCCTGCATCATTACAGAGTTACTGGCAACCCTGTTAGAGCTGTACAGTTTATCATCTCACTTTCATTTTAAATTCAAGCGCTTTTTTTTTTTTTTAAATATTTCTGCCATTAGCATATTACAACTAGAATGAAACTCCAGCCTATTACATTCACATCTGCATTTCTTCCTCAGGGTTTAACCCTGCTCTTAGATGAGCAGTCCCAGGGAAAGATTAAGCTCATCAGCTGCCAGTCTGTAGCAAGGAAGCATCATAACCCCTTCTTACCCACAGAGGAACCTGGAGCAGCTAATTGCTTCAGTAAGGCTGCCTAGATTTTAGACAGACGGCTGAATTCATGGTTGCTATTCTTGGTCAGAGCTCCTTCTTTTTTTCTAGGTGTCATGGCTCTTGGTATCTTCTCCTTCAGAGAGCTCCCTGATTGCAAGGAGACTGCAATAACAGAGAGAGTGTAGCGGTCGAGTGCTTTGTTCTGCTTTGATCAGAGGCAGAAGTCATCATTTTTCCATCACATAAAGCTTCCCTAAGCACATATCCTTGATTCTTGGAAGCCATCTCTTCAAGGAAAGAGGTATTATGCATCCTTAGGATGCTAACAAAGTTGAAGGGCTCATACATATCGAAGTCACAGTTCAGAAGAGACTCCTTTCTTTGAGCACTGTAGCAGGTAGTATAAGCCCACTAATTCACAGCAAAATCCCCATAGCAATAACCATTTTCGTGCACTTTAATAGGCCTTCAGCATTTCACCCATGTGTGCTCCAGAAACAGGTTTAAACAGGTAGAAGCAGCATTGCAGCCTGGAAAGGGAAGCTTGGGTTTAATAAGAAAGGGCCTTTAAATTCTGCTAAAAACAATTACTGTGGAAAAGAGGAAGATGTGAGAGCATCACACCCCCCCACATTTTTCCTTTGCTTTCACACAGAACCATTAGGAAAAAAAGCAGAAAAGACAAGTGCTATGTAGAGGAAATTAATTTCACTGATCAGCACTTGTGGTAGAAATCCTTTGCACTCAAAGGGAAGCTTGTTAAAATATATTGCTTCTAGATTTCTCCTGTAGACCCACTGACATCACCAACTTTTTCCAAATGGCAGAGCCAGCGCTGCAGAAACACACTTCCAGTGCAGTCAAACATCATTATTTTCAACATTTAGTGACTGGTAAAAACAAAAAAACACCAACCTCCCCCTATTTCTCAGTCAAGATCTCAGAGAAGTATCAGAAAGGGCAGAACTGGGTAAATACTGAAAACCAAAACACAGCACCTACTCTCGGGTAGGGATTCATAATCACATTCCCTCCTACAGAACTGGGATCCCTCTTATTGTTTTTAATGTGAAGGGACATTCCCATCTGTGTTAATCTGAACTAAAAGGACATCTGCAAGCTTCTAATACAAGAATGTCCAGGTTGTATGGTAAGTATCCAAGATGTGTTTCCAGAGATGTACATCACCAAAAAATGGATGCAAATGTCCTAAAAACATCTTTGTCAGAGAAGTGATCCCATTGCAAAGCAGAGTAACTTTTTTAGGAAGGTTTTTTTCATAGAATCATAGAATCATTTAGGTTGGAAAAGATGTTTAAGATCATTGAGTCCAACCATTAACCTAAAACTGCCATGTCTACCACTAACCCATGTCCCTAAGTGCCACATCTACATGTCTTTTAAATAACTCCAGGGATGGAGACTCAACCACTTCCCTGGGAAGCCTGTTCCAGTGCTTGACAACCTTTTCGCTGAAAATTTTTTTCCTGATATCCAATCTAAACCTCCCTTGGCACAACTTGAGGCCATTTCCTCTTGTGCTGTCTTGTCCTGTCAGCCATACCTGGCTCCGGTACCAGCATGTGGAATACAAGGTATATGGCGTAATGAACGGAATTCAGCTGATGGCACTCATCTGTTCATCAGTGGAAGTAAAAGACACCTTTTTTTCTTTTTCTGTAAGAGAAGAGCAAAAGGTAGCAGTACCAAAGAGGTCCCAGCGTACTAAGAAGTTAAGACGTTCACACAAAGATAGACTGTCTCCTATGCAATGTCAGTAACAAAAGAAAAAAACTTGGTGGGGAAAGAGGAAAATACAACAGTTTCAGGTTACAGAAAATCACTTTCATCTTACAAAGGAAAATAACAATAATAAAAACTCCACAGCTTGAGAGATTTCTTGTTCTTGTTTTTCCCCCTAGACATCCCCAACCTTCAGACTGTAAAGCTCACAAGATTTGAAGAAGTTAAATACTTCATCTCAGCACAGATTAGAGCTCAAGTACGGTCTTGCTTACAGAAAAAAAAAAAAAAGAGGACTTTGAGGAAACAAGGGCAGGCTTCACTTGTGCAACCTACTTTCAGCATGGCAGGACAGACGGCACCAACCCCTCAGAGCACGGGAGGGAGCCTGCCCCTCTCGTGTCCTAGACCCTTCACTGAGAGGTCTCAAAACTAATTTGATCCAAAGATGCTGCTGGGTGATGGCCCACTTCAAGGGGTTTGGCGTTTGATGTGCACAAGTGCTCAGGCCAACTGAAGGGGGAAATCTCAGTTAGTGTCGCGTGCTGGGCTCAGTTCTTTCCCTGTGTTCAGCAAAGGTCACACATGTCCGCTGGGGATCACTCCCCTGGCATCATCCCATAGGTGCTGTGCTCCTCTACCACTCTGGGCCCAAGAAAGTCCTCACTGGACCCGTGACAGCCATTTGAAACCTGGGAGATGGGCTCAGAGCCAGTGTTTGCCCCTGTACAGTGCTCTGGGCTTGGTGCATCATTGTTCTGCAGCCTGTCCAGCGTGATGTATGCTCCAGAGATCAGTGGTCCTCTGGCCTTCAAGAGCAGTTTGTATGCTGTGGCAAGCCTTTCAGAAGGCTAAAGGCTTTGCAATCAGATAACACCCAAGCTAGCAGACAGACTCTGTTTCCCATTATCACGCAGCTCGTCAAATCCACAGATTCCTTATCTCAGTAATCTGAAGGGCCAAACTCTGCCCTCGTAAGACCAAGGCAGAGAGCTACTGCTATCAAAAGTGAGCTGGGGACGGGACAAGTATCACAAGCACAGTGCCCGGCTGGGACCAGAGTCCAGCAATGCCCAGGGCAGGCAGCACTGCTTGATGCTAGACTGGCCATGCTCAGATAGATAATGTGCTTCGTGGCATCGTGCATTAGAAAGCACAGATAGTATGTCTGCAGTGCCATGGTCAGTAATGAATAAAGTTTAAAAAATCTTCTGATCTCAGAAACAGAGAGGGGGAAATGTGGGAAATTAATTCAAGTAAGGTAAACTGGGACATCTGGTTATCCAGGACATGGAGAAGGCTGAGGTACTCAATGACTTTTTTGTCTCGGTCTTCACCGGCAAGTGCTCCAGCCACACTGCCCAAGTTGCAGAAGGCAAAGGTAGGGACTGGGAGAGGGACTGGGAGAATGAAGAATGGTCCACTGTAGGAGAAGAACAGGTTCAAGACCATCAAAGGAACCTGAAGGTGCACAAGTCCTTGGGACCTGATGAGATCCATCCACGGGTCCAGAGGGAACTGGCAGATGAAGTTGCACAGCCACTGTCCATCGTAACTGAGAAGTTGTGGCAGTCTGGGGAAGTTCTTGCTGACTGGAAAAGGGTAAACATATCCCCCATTTTTAAAAACGGAAAAAAGGAAGATCTGGGGAACTACAGGCCAGTCAGTCTCACCTCTGTACCTGGCAAGATCATGGAGCAGATCCTCCTGGAAACTATGCTAAGGCCCATGGAAAATAAGAAGGTGATGGGTGACAGCCAACATGGCTTCACTAAGGACAAATCGTGCCTGACAAATTTGGTGGCCTTCTGTGACAGGGTTACAACATTGGTGGGTAAGGGAAGAGCAACTGACGTCATCTACCTGGACTTCGGCAAAGCATTTGACACTGTCCCGCACGACATCCTTGTCTCTAAATTGGAGAGACATAGATTTGATGGATGGACCACTTGGTGGGTAAGGAATTGGCTGGAAAGTCGCACTCAAAGAGTTGCAATCAACGGCTCTATGTCCAAGTGGAGACCGGTGATGAGTGGTGTTCCTCAGGGGCCGGTATTGGGACCATCACTGTTTAACATCTTTGTCGGCAACACGGACAGTGTGATGGAGTCCACCCTCAGCAAGTGTGCTGATGACACCAAGTTGTATGGCGTGGTCGACACGATGGAGGGAAGGGATGCCATCCAG
>NW_009611453.1:0-15600 GCF_000690535.1 Cariama cristata
CAGTCGCTTTGCTGGTGAAAAGGCGAGCCAGGGTTACGTGACTCTTTTTTTTCTTAAAACTCTATAAAGCTGTCCGTATCTCAAAGGCCCGAGAGCTGGTAACCTGAAAGAAGAAAAAGCATCTGCTGTAGGATTCTTGGGGGGCTTCGAGAAGGCAGCGTCCGTGAGTGGAAAAGGGGGTGAGCCACGCTGTGGCCTGCGAAGGTCAGGCCTGAGGGTGCCGTTGTGCCCTCAGAGAAGCGAGGAGCCTTCCTGAGCGCCCTTCTTCTCCAGTGCCCTGACGGGGCTGCCAGGGGGGTGGCAAGCTGCCGGGGCGGACCACGGGTCCCCAGCAGGTAGCCAGGCCAGGATGAGTGCACGGTGCCCCCCCCTCCCCGTCGTGCCTTGGCGCAGGCCTAAGGCCGCTGCTTGGTTCTCTTCACCTGCAGTGCTATGTCTGGGCTGAAAGCCTTGGCATCTCCCTTTGTTCCTTCCAGGAGTTTGTCCGTAGGCCCTGGGGAAGAGGGGAGTTCCCGAGGGTGCCGCTAAAGGTGCTGGGTAGGGTGATGTGACTGCTGGTTAGTCATAACAGCGGTGAAGAGCAGAGCTGGCCAGATAAACTCAAAGCATATATTTAGCCTCACTTTGTGTTTGAACTGTAGCGTTTTCTTTTTCCTTCAGAAATTTGACCATGTGAGTTAGTGACTCATAAATAGATCATATTTCTCCACGTTCTGCTTTGGAAGAGATGCTGGAATAGCAAGCTGCTGCAGAAACCAGGCTTATTCCTGTTAGCTCCCCACCAGCAATCAGAGGTCTTGACTGAGATCCCTTGGTACTGGGATGCTTTACTCCCTTTTGGAATTCATGTTCTGGAACGCGGGGTTGAGGTGTGGAAAAACGTTAGCGTTTATGTGCATAATTTAGGAAGAAATGCGGTGGATTCTGGATTTTGTAAGGGGGTATGTGCGTTCCTTCATTATTGTTTGTGAGAGTTTGAGGAGGAAGCAAAGAAATCCAGACTTAGGATCTAGCTTTTGTTCTTTTAAATGGCCAAGCACAGCTGAATGAACAAAGCAAAACAAAACAAGCAAGTGAATGCATGAACCAAGTGCTTCAGGGAAAAAAGTTGTGTTTTGCATGAAATATAGAGAGTAACCATGCACATACGTACCTGCGCTTCAGCTCTTGTCACCTGAATTCCATTTCTAAGTGACATATTTGGCATGGTGGAGCACGGAGGGAGGGGTGCAAGCCATCCTTCTTAGGAGCGGCTATAGGTTTGTGTTTCGTTACAAAGTTGGAACTTGGACCCTATGTTGAGTTTCATTTATGAGCTGGTTTGGTTCTGCTTTCCAAAGCTTTTTTTTTTTTAATGAAAGATTTGATTTTAGTGAGGGCCATGTGGCAATCTAAAGAGCAGGAGAACCTGGGACACGGTCGCTTGAGGGTAGGCTTTAGACAGGATATTCTAAGGAGAAGATAAAATACCGAAAAGGTTTGTATTATAAACATGTGGTCTCACTGGATATGAAGTAATATAACAAATGCTAGTTCCTTAATTCCTGTAGGAATTTGAAGATGGGAGACCTGAGGAGGCATAAGGGGGGGCATCCTACTGCTATTTTGTCAGGATCTCATGTGCTCTGCTCTTACACCCTCCTTCCAGGCTACTCTGTCATTTGCTGCCTTAGTGTTTGACTATCAGTTTTTCAGTTGCTGTCATTCTTGTTACCAGTCCTGAAATTTCTGAAATGCTCCATAAAACTGACTCATCAGCTCGTTCTGTCAGGCTGTAGACCAAGTGATGTTTTTTTAATCTGTGCACTTTATCTATGGATTATTAGTTACGCATTTAAAATGGGTTTTTTGTTCCACCTACTGAGTTGTGCTTAAATGAATGAAATAGTTCATGATAATCATCCTTATAATCTATTTTTAATTAGGAAGATAAAGGTAAGTGGACAGAATAATGGTGTGTTAAAAACTGAACTCTAGTGGAATAGCAGTGAAAAAAAGACTTGTGTACCTAAAAAAGCTGGGAGAACAGAAAGGGTTTTTTGGTTGTTCTTCTTTTGGTTTTTAGAATTTATTTGTTTTGATTTACCTGGAATAAAGGATATAAAATACAGCAGCTAGCAGCAGGCAGGTCAGGTATTCTGCTCACCAGTCACGTTCAAAAGTGTTAATGAAAAGTGTCCAACTTGATACTGCACAGGGGATAAGGTTTCCAGAAAGTGAGATACCCAAAATCATTAGCCTCTTAAAAGTGTTGAATGTTGTTTATAAATGTTATTGCTTGCCTGTTCATGAGTTTTGCTTCCTGCTGTCAGTATTCCAGCACTCGCCCTCTGTTTCTGCTGAAAGTCAGACAAGATGCTGAGTCTGTGTAGGTGTTTCACAAGGGATTATCCGAGAAACACAGTAACTTGTGTACTCAGTTGTTGAAGGCAGGTGGACTGGTGTGTAGATTGCATGCCAGTTCTTACGGTGGTTTGGATTTCTTTCATAATGCTGAAACTCATTACACAACAGAGGAGGTTGTGTAGGTATAGTGTAGGTTATACTGCCTAATGAACAGTATCATGCTCATCACTACTAATGGCTGGAGAAAAAAAGCCCTATTCCTACACCTTAAATATATGTACAGGATCTAGAATTAGCAGCAGGCTCTGGAAGTGGATGTTAGTTTGGAGACTTGTTTGAAGAGAGGTCTTTCAGTGCAGTGAATGAAGAAAAGACACGTTAATTTGAGCAAGGAAAGGCTCCCTTGTTCTCAATGAAATCATGTCAGTGATTGCTCCCAACGTTTTTGCTGTGCAAACAGGAAATCTAAAAGGGGTTTTCGAACCAGCTTGAGAAGACAGCCTGAGAGCCAATGGTCAAATCTGCTTTCACTGCAAATATAGCTTCTGTTTATGGGGTTAAATAACATGCTTTATTGGGAATTTCGGATCACATCTCCATCAGGTTATACATAATATAAAATGGGTTGACATGTGACTGGAGTGTGACAGTGCTTCTTCTGATGGTGTTGCAGATGTGGAAGGCTACTGCAGGCCACACCATTTCTGTCCATCAGGATGATGGAGCCGATGACTGGGAGACGGATCCTGATTTTGTGGTATGGCTTTTGAATTTTACTGATTCAGCAGAAGTGTGCTACGTAACATGTTAAAGAGTAATTTCTTCAGGGTGGGGGCTATGTCTCAGCAAAATAAACTGATAGGAGCATATTCCTGGAAGGAGGGAGAAATAGCATTTTGTGCCTGTGACTGATTGACAAAACTACCTTGTCTTGGCTGAGTGCTGCAGGGAAGTCTGTACGGGAGAGGTTTGTGTTAAGAAGCAGCAGCCTTTTGGGGCTGAGTGTGTGCTTTGTGCGTTTCAGCAGGGGACAAAGCACAGGGCTCACAGCAGAAGAGAAGCAAAGGTGGTAGTAGCTGCTTTTCTAACTCTTCTGATCTTGCCAGCTGCTGAAGGCTTTTGCTGTAAACTCTAAAGTGCAGATGACTAGTAGCATCTTTGGGTTTTTAACTCTTTTTGTCTGTGTCTTTTGCAGAATGATGTGAGTGAGAAAGAACAGCGCTGGGGGGCTAAAACTGTGAAAGGATCCGGCCATCAAGAGCACATCAAGTAAAGCATCTCTCTTTTAAAATATATTAATAGTCACGATGCCAGGCGACTTTTAATCAACTCATGTTCTCCATTACTTGTCTCATCATAATTAAAACAAGAGTCTCTGCAGAAGATTGATTATTTGCCAGATTGCTGGTCTTTCGAATGCGTCAGTATCTTCAGATCTGAAATTAAGATCAGAAATATGGTGTAGGGACTCTTAAATGTTTCTTTGTAACTGGAAATGTTATTTTTCCTGCCTCTTTGTGTCTGGAAAGTTTCTTTGTTCTGTTTTGGTGCAAGAGCCAGTACTGCCAGGGGAGAAGTTTCTGTTGGGTGATCTGAGCAGTTCTGGTTTGGTGCTTTGAGGATACATTTGGTCCCTTAATCCTTAGGCTTTGTTTAGAAAACTGCTCCCAAACTCATAAAGTCTGACAGAGTAACAAATTGAGCCCTCTGGCAGAAAAGCAAATGAATGCATCACAGGCGGCTATGTGAGAATGACACGATCCATCTTCTGAATCTTGTATTTCTTACAAAAAGTGTCTAAGACTTAACTTTAAAGCAGGATTAGGAAATCTGTGATGGTGATGTTCATTTTGGTTTTGCTTCTGTATTTCTGGGGCATCAACCCTCGTGGTATAAAGCTAAGAATAAATGTCATCGGTGTTGCAAACTGATGGAGAGAGGCTGAACTATGCGGCTTCCTTCGGGGATCAGTTTTATTCTGCCCTATTTGGCGTGCAGTGGGGACGCCTGCTGGCTGAATTACGCCTGAGGAAGCTTTAAACTCGGGTGGGAAGGGTTTTAAGGTACAGATTACCATCTGGGTTTATCCTTCTTGTATGTAGCCTGCACTACCGTGAGTTCAGTTCCTGCATATTGCAAGGGGACACCTCGGGAAGAGGAGATGCGTGTCTCCTTGCATCCTTATTTTGCATTACAATTGTGTTCAGAATGCTCAGTTAGAATTAGAGTCCTGATACCATAGCGACTGTATGATAAGAGATGATCCCTATTCTGAAAAGTTGCCATCTAAGTAAAAAGTGTTGGAAAGAGCTTAAATTAGGACTTGAGTAGAAAACATGTTTCAGGCACATATAAATTCTAAGTAATTGATTGTTCAAATAGCAAAATACCCTTCCATGTTAATCTTAAAACCAACTGTTTCTTATTTTTTTAGATAATGTTTTGCAGTGGAAATAAATTCTATTTTTCACAATATGATGAAGTGCTTTCTGCACTGAAAAAATGGAAAGGACTTGAAAAATACAAGCTGTCCAACTTTTAATTAAAAGATTATACTTTTATCATCCTAACTTCAAAAAGATGCAAAATAAAAAGTATCTTCTGAAACATTCTTAGTAAAACTTGCTGCTTAATTATCTGTCTTTAAAGTATTCATCAGCTGAGAGAGAATGTATTCCAAGAACACCAGAACCTCAAAGAGAAGGAGCTTGAAACAGGACCAAAGGCTTCCCATGGCTATGGAGGGAAATTTGGTGTTGAACAAGATCGCATGGATAAAGTAAGTATCAGTGATTCCCTGGGATGGTATTATAAGCTTTGCCTTGCATTGCCTATGGCCAACACAACCATATCTGTGAGTTAAGCTTGCTGAAGGTGCAAAGTTGTTCCAACTTTGCTAGGTTCGGAGATGTAGAAGCTCAGAACATGACATAAGCTATATACAGCAGTGGCTCATTTTGATGGCAGAAGCATCACTCTTGCGATGCTCTAACAAGAACACTTGTAACCACTGCTACGCAAATCTGTCAGGCCATCATGCTCTGTTCCCCAATTAAATTAAGATGCTTTTGCAGAAAGAACTGAACTTGCAGCATCAGGAACAAGTATTTCAGATGGCAAATTAGAAATCTGAGAATGATGAGAAGTTCTGGGATGTGCAGTGGCCCCATGTATTTTTTTGTTACTTACTCCCTCTTTAGAGCAAGTCTGCATGCTTATGTCCTGAGTGGATTCCCCTGGAGTCAAGATTCAAGTTGCTAAATATGTATTTCTAAATGAACAAAGAACTTTATGCATTAATACATCCAGTATTGTTTTTTATTTTGATTCTGTGCCAGCTCTTCTATGCATATAGAGCTTGCCAAAGAATGAAGAGTGTGTTGCTTTTAAATTGGAGGGCAGCTCTCTTAAACAGTGGTAAACTGCGAACAGTGACAAGTAATCCAAGTATTTAAAAAAATCATCGTGCTTCAGTCAGATGGTAATGTTTTACATAAGGACGTGACAACTGTTTAAGTTACAGTCTGTTAACAAAAGAAATGATCATTCTTAAGGTAATTTTCTTAGCCTTGTGATAATTAGGCAGGCATATCAACTTCTGGCTAGTTTCTTTCATGTACTCTGTTAAAATAAGAGCCAAACTGTTTCCTGAATAAGAATGATTTTATTTTTTTACTTTATGTACTTTCTGGGTTTCTAGTAATTTGGCAGCCTTAAATTTTTGCTGGATTCCTGTATTCCAGAGCAAATTGCTGTGTAATTCTCAATGGGCCTTTGAAATAGGCTAACCTCACTTTTGAATCTGGGAAAGGAACTGCTGAGCAGATTCAACTGTTAGGCCTGTTCTGCAGCTGTGTAGTGCTCTAGTGTCAGTGATTTATCCCTCACCTGTGTCCATGGGGAATAAAAGAAACAAAAGTGAGAACTGTTTCCTGTAGGCCAGAATTAATCGCCAGGAAAAAGGTGATGGTCATGCCCATCTGAGTGATACTGGTGACAGGAGATGTTCGTAATTTATTTTTTAATAAAGCTTTCTTCCTTAGAACTATAGTTCTAAAACCTTATCATTGAGATCTCTCCTTCACAGTTATCTGTGGCTCTGTGCAGGTGTGCTAGTATTAAGGCTTGACTTACCTGAAGTAAATGAGTGTTACTGCAGCATTGTCATGGTACAGGTTTTTGCTGTATTTAGGACAAAACCTTGATGCTGACTTAAAATGAACAGTTTCATCATTCTATATGCTGGACCTCCATCACTGATTTCAAATGTAGCAGAGTATTGTGCTGAGGAATTATGAGGGCAATTTACTCTGAAATACAGATTTCCAAGAAAAATCTTCTTCCAAGTCTTTTCTAAGAAGAGGTGTGTTCTGATGCTTGATATTTGATGAGATGCAGAAAGTTCTGGTGCCAGATAAAGAAAACAACATACTTAAACTTTACCTACCTCAATTGGTATAACAAAAGAGAGATCATGTAAAACAACATAAAACCTAGAATTTTCAGAGCTTCATGCCTTCCATAAATGTAATGGGTAACAGGAAGAAGAAAGGGAGGTGTGGGAGCCTTTTCTGTCACATTTAACAGTTATTCTGCTGCAGAACACCTGCAAAGTGAACAAGAGTATGACTGTTTCAGGAAAAGAAAGGAGCTTTTATATTGCTTATAAGTTAAGGTAATGCCCTATTATTGACATCCTTGTTCTGTTACCTGGCAATTACTTCAGCCATTATGTGTGGTAATGTTTTGCTTTCCTACATGCTGGGAATGTTCCCTCTAGCACCTGTGTGAAAATAAAAAAAAAGGCAAATACTGTAAAAGCCAAGTTACTTACAGTTTCTGGGCACCTTGTGTCCTCAAATTAATTAATCTTGGTCCAGCTGTCTGATCCTGCTACGAGATAAGCAGTTTCTCATTCCTCAAAGGTCGGCACTTGGGGCAGCGGCTGGGAGGGTGCTCTCCTGGAGCCGCAGATGCCACCTGCCCCGTGCACACGGACCGGTGCTGGAACTGACAGTGCTGCAGTGGGTGCTTGTCACAGGGTGCAGCCTCTCAGTCTGGGCATGGCTGTGTGCAGCAGGTTATAGGGTCTTCTGTTTTTGCCTCGGACAGGAATTGTAGGCATTTGAGCAACAGACTCAAATGTTAAAGTGGCAAATTGCAAGTCGCTCTGGCCGGCACTGTTTTGGCACTGGACAAGAAAAAAAAATATTTTTTCTATGTTATGTAGCACCCCTCAAGGTGCTAGGTTCTAGCATTGATTCCAGGATCTAGAAGGGTGTCCTAGCACTAGATAAGTGTAACACTAGCGAATGCTATCTGGATGTACTTTTAAGTGTGTAATTACATACCCTTGTGTCTTACCTGAAGCCAGTCACAGTGCGATGTAACTGAGCTTCAGCTTGCTGTGTTGGGCGTGAGTGCCAGGGACAGGCTCAAATTGGAGACTGGGGGGCCGAGATGCCTTTGGCATGGGGAACATCTTGATGTGGATGCACCGCTTCATGTTGCGATGCTATTTTGCAAGTGAGGAGAAAGTATGGAGAGAAGATGCCTAATTTTGGTTTCTGCAGATCAGAGTACCTCCCTAAAACAATATCAAAGGAAAATCTAACTGTAGTTGTATTTGATTGCAATCTAGTATCAGCTAAAACAGATCTGTAGCTATCAGCCTAAATACAAGGCTGCGTATTTTATCTGGAACTAATCCTTACTTTAAATTCTGCATGAACAGCATCAAGACTTTGTTTGTATCTTTCTTGTTTTCATTCCTGTGCTTTTGAAGTAAAAATGCAGAGCACAGAACAGTGTTCATAAAATACAGTCATTGCTGTCAGACTCTGTCTTGGCACTTCCCTTGCCTAGGCTGTGTTAGTAGGATGGCGACAGTCTTATAAAGACTTCTCAAGTGAGTAGCAATTTCCAGGGAAGGTAGTTTCAACAGGAGAAGTGGCAGTGATGCATGTTTGTAACGAAGCTTATCCTCGGGTTACTTGGTGCAGTATTTTCTCTTACATACAGAACTGTGTAGAACTGCTGGCTATTTCTGAACTCTCCAATTTCTTTTAGTCAGCTGTTGGACATGAATATCAATCCAAACTTTCTAAGCATTGCTCCCAAGTGGATTCGGTGAAAGGGTTTGGTGGCAAGTTTGGAGTACAAACCGATAGAGTTGACCAGGTAAGCAATTTCGTCTCGGACTGCAGCTACTCACAATAGTTGAGTTTCTGATTTTGTACGTACAACTGAAAAATTTCAATACCTTAAAATGCTCGTGTGGTCTGCTTTTCCAGCTGTATTTGAAGTTTAACGGTAAACTAGCACTGACTGTTACGGAGCTAAATTACTGTTTAAAGCAAAATAGAAAAAAACCCTTATGGGAAATTGAGACGAGTTGAAAAGAAAACTGAAAAGAGACGTTAAAATATGCCTTTTAGCCTGGCTGTGTTCTGTAATGAGGATAAAATCAGCCTGAGTGCTACAGAAGGAGGGATTTGGGGATGGTTTGTCCTGTATTGCAACATGAACTAATGGGCAGGATAATTGGTGTCCTGTTCCAAGACTGTGTAACAACCCCTGCGTGGAATTGCTGAATTCCTCTTGTACTGAATTGCTCAACCTGGCAAGACTAGATTATGTTGCTAGTACAATTTGCTTTGGCAAGGGATGACCAAAACCCTTGCCGTGAATACATGCACTAAATTACCATGTAAATGAATATGGCCTATAAGTTAAGTAGGTATTTATGCTCCTGATCAAGAAGGTCAGAGCAGCATGGAAAGACACAGAAACTGAAGTACATGCAGTGTTTCTACTAATATCTAACTCTCTGTCACACGTACAATTTTATTTCTCTTCCAGTCAGCTGTTGGGTTTGAATATCAGGGGAAAACTGAGAAGCATGCCTCCCAAAAAGGTAAAGTGGTGAGGTGGTCACCTCTGTAGACACATGTTTTTTATAAATAATAGAATAGATCTCTATTCTTTTACTGTTTGTAAAAGACCTCTTTTAGTGAGACTTCCACATGACATTCTCAATGAATCAAATGTTGAGGGGTTTGGGCGGAAGAGAAGATGGAAAAATTAGTTTCAAAGCAATTTCATGAGTTGATGAGGTTTTAAGACAAGGAAATAGCGTATTATCGTAAGTCTTACTTTTCTATTAGAAGTGAGGTTCAAGGATGTTTTAGAAGGACTGGGAGTTGTTCTTTGCTGTATTGCATCCTGTTGGAAATAGGAGGAACCATCATAAGCTATAGGACTGTTGCCTATCTTACTTCTGTGTTTAAAATTAAACTTAATTTTGTGTGCTAAAGAGTAATATTTAAGTTCTGGAATAACTTCTTTTTTCATCAATTGCTAGGATATGATGTTTCCATTAAAAGCTGCTTTTCATTTTTATTGTGCTGTACTCAATGCAGACTACTCAAGTGGTTTTGGTGGAAAATACGGAGTACAGTCTGACAGAGTGGACAAGAGTGCAGTGGGGTTTGATTACCAGGGTAAAACTGAGAAACACGAGTCACAGAAAGGTGAGTAGACACATGTGGTGGTGGATTCGTACTCTGTAGTAGACATTCATGACAGGCAGTGTTGTAAAAGACTAATTTTTTACGTCTGTTGCAGTCCCAACCTGCTGGAAGTTAACATTGAATAAAATTTATGTTGCTGAAAACTTTGACTTCTCAAAAAGAAACCTAAAACATAGGCTCTGACTGGGTTTAAGCGGTGATACACCTGCCATTACTTTGGAAGCAGGGCACCTAGGTTTTTCTGGAGGTTTTTTGCAACTTCTTTTGAAAAGCAGTAGATTAAAGTACTGAGAGCGTAAGCAGTATAACCACAACAGAGAAGAGTTTCTAAAAGAATCAGCTGTTTGTAGATTAAAACATTTAGCAGAGTTAGTAGTGTTTAGAGTTAATATTGTGTTGCTAATCAGGTTTCCAGGCATAGCTGATCAAAAATCTACCATTTTATTGAAAAACTTTGACATTTTTGCCATCTGTTTTCTGTTTATCTCAAAGAAATGTTTGCACTCTAGAAATGCTAAGGAGAAGAAGGAGGTGTTTGTTTAAAAGCATCCAGGCTGTTGCTGACATGGTTTGTGAAGTTCATTTTGCTATAAATCTTAAGAATTTTATCAAGGAGTCAAGTAGCAGAATTGCTGATATTGCCCAGCAGTTGAACTACATATGAAGCTATTTGATTTTCCATCCTGAGAGAATGTATACTGAAGAATTTATGACTTCAGTGTCTGGAATCAAGATTAACCGGGGATGTCAGTGCTTCTTTTAGTATGTAATGTAACATTAGCAGGTCTGATGATCACGATTTTTCAAGGTAGTATTTTGTTACTGAACACTTACAAACAAAATTCTTCACTCTTATCTCTAGATTATTCCAAGGGCTTTGGTGGTAAATATGGTGTTGACAAGGACAAAGTGGACAAAAGTGCTGTTGGCTTTGAATATCAAGGCAAAACGGAAAAACATGAATCACAGAAAGGTTTTTATTATCTTATTTAAAAATATTAGTTCAAATCAATCAACCTTTTAAACTTGGGAAATTTTTTTTTTTTTTGTGGTAAATGTGTGTTTACCCTTTGTGTATGCAGATTTTTGTTTCCCTCAGATGAAAAGGAAGGCATTGTAAACCATACCTGAACTTCACAATCTGATTTCCAAGAGGCCTTATGTCCGTATGGATGTTATTGAAATAAATGTGTAATTGCACAGATCTCTGGTATTCAGAGGCAGTATCAAGTCCTTCATTATTTATATTTCTATGTTGCGCACATATATATGTATATATATATATGTATATGTGTGCTAGATGGCTTTAGGTGGAAGGTGCATCAGATTCTTCAAATCTTTGAATATTATTGAGTCTGTATGCTGTAACCTTCACTGGATTTGTGATGCTTCCTTGCATTGTGATCCTAGAGTTACTGAATGCATATCTTTCCCCTCTGTTGAGGTAGTGTAGCAGGGCAGAAAAAAGAGTGGAAGATAATATCATTAACGACAGGGCAACTTGTCCCATAACATGTCACTGTTTTTTGTTTCAATACTGTTTACAGTCATAAACTGCAATAATGTTTTCTGAAACTTCGTGCATACAGATTATGTAAAGGGGTTTGGAGGCAAGTTTGGTGTGCAGACAGACAGACAAGACAAATGTGCACTTGGCTGGGATCACCAAGAGAAGGTGCAGCTGCACGAATCCCAGAAAGGTATATCAGTTCACAATTCCTTTCTGACTTCCGTCATTTTGACTTTTCTCTTCCCTGTGTGAAACCTCCTCCCCTGGTATGTCTGGCCACAGCCCTATAGTAGCTGACATGAGTCTCCTTTTTCTGTGTTTGAATGGTTGCTGTGTGTTGGTTGTACTGGTGTCTGCAAAGCAGGTTTAACACATCTGGTACCGAGTTCCTGAAAGTTCAGACTTGGTGATAAGTTCTCACTGGAGAAGCCTTATGAGTCTGCAGGTAGCCTGGATTATTTTTTTCCTTTTTCAGTTGAGTTGTGCAAACAACAAATTAGCAGTTTCTTTGTACTTTCCACAAATAATCTTCCTTTTCTGGTTTCTGATATGTGTACCCCTATTTTCATGCAGGGAAGATCTAATATCTAATGCTGTCCTTTCTCGTTGCCTGTGAGGTACCTATCCCTATGAAATACTGGTACCCGGAAGAAAAGTTGCAAAATAACAAACTGCTCCCCAGGCCTCTACCTGTCACCACTTTTAACTTAAAGAAATTAAATTAGTTAATTTTTTTTTTTTCAAATTAAAGAAATTAAAAGTGATCCTCAGAATATTATTCTGTTGGATGCTCCAGCAGATTTGTTCTGTGAAGATTACCTGAAGCCTGTTTTTATTTTTTTTGTACCTTCATTTCATAGCATATATTAAAATGGCTGTTCTAAGGCAGCAGTAGGAAATGATCATAGCTCTTAGCTGAGAGAGCTTTTTTCCCTCAAGCTGTGTGGCAGGAGGGATATTCATTCTTCCTTTAAAAAATACTGTGTAGGAATATCTGGAGGATAGTCTCGGCGGATCCTATCTTAACA
This sequence comes from Cariama cristata, assembly GCF_000690535.1. Classification (NCBI taxonomy): domain Eukaryota; kingdom Metazoa; phylum Chordata; class Aves; order Cariamiformes; family Cariamidae; genus Cariama; species Cariama cristata. The sequence continues at coordinate 12,417 of NW_009611453.1, forward strand.
CCTCTTTAAAAGTCAGATCTCTAGTGCACAAATGTTAACCACACTGAGGAAGGAAGTTCATTTTATTCTCTTATATCCTTTTGTATGTTGTTTTGTTTTGATGAACGTACTATGTCTGTGTGTGTGTTTGTGTTCATAATGTTGATCAAATGCAAGTGCATTATGCAGTATGTATGAAAAATGTTGAGAAGTGCTTTTTTTCTGTGACTTCAGAATGGTATTCTTACGTCTGATAAATCATGTTGACCTCTTCCTAATCTCAAGTGGAAACTTCTTTTGAATTTACTCTTACAAAAGTATATTGAGTTTTGTGGTTGTTTTTTTTTTTCACCATCCAAAATTATTGGTAATTGAAAATACTGCAAAAATTATTTTGAGTGTCTCTGACTAAACTTGTTTATTTTCCTCCCTTCATTTTAATTTATTACATGTGGCTTTTTCAGACTATAAGAGTGGTTTCGGAGGGAAATTTGGTGTACAGACAGAAAGGCAGGACCCATCTGCTGTGGGGTTTGATTACAAGGAGAAACTAGCCAAGCATGAATCTCAACAAGGCACCGTTTTCACTTGTTACTTTCTTAACAGTGCAGCCACTTCTCACACAGTCTTAAATAGTTTTCTGAGTAGATGCTAGTAATGTGCAGGCACTTTCTTGCGCTTCTATTCCTACATGATCTAGCAATGTTCTTCCATTTTATTCTTAAAATGTTACATAAAGCAAGCCAGTATTCAGGAAACAGATATCCAATGTTTAGTTAACAGCTCTACAACATTATGTGTTTAGTTAATAGCTATACATACAGTGTGATAACAACATTATTAGTAGTATGATGTTAATGACGTCGTGCTTACCAGTTTTAGAGTCTAAATATGAAGTTTTGCCTGGATAAATTGGTGGAAAAATATTCAGATAAGGACCATGCATGTAACCATTAACAAGCAATGGGTTATGGCAAGATCATTTTAGAATGATTGTAGTCCTTAAAACAAGAAGTAGGGAATGTTTGTGGTTCTTGGGTGAGCAAATACTGTTATAATGCTCTCTTTATTCATTGTGAAATAGTTGGGGTACAAACCATGAATTCCTGGTTTTCCGTTATCTTAAAGTGAGAAGTCTGGATCAGGAAAATGTAAGTGTAGTATATTTATTCTGGCTGAAAATACATACAAAGCTGAAGAAAATGAGGTTGTTCATTCTGATAGTCAATATTTTTCTGTGCTACAGTGACAGAAATTCAAACTTTTAGAGTGTCAGATGTGCCTTAGCACAGCCCAAGTACAAACACTAAAACAGCTGGCTAGGGGACCCAAGTGGTTTTGGGGCTGAGAGGAGAAGGAGTAATTGTATTCCAGGGACGTATAGGAAAGCCTGTCCATCTACAGAGTCTAAGGGCACGTTCCTACAGCTCACTGCCACCAGAAAGAGGTGTTTTTCCAGCCACACGCTCTTGCTGCTTCTGTTGTGCTGGCTCTGGTGCTCGTTAGACATTTCTCTGAGTACAACTCACTAGAAAGAGCAGAAAGCTACTCTTGTTAGGGTTTGTTGTTTTACTTGTTAATGCCACTAGTGAGTTAAACTGATTTCAGAGTATAACAAGTGCTAGAGTCAGCATCAGGTGAGAGAACTCAGAGGTGGTACAGAATAGTATGGTCACCCCATTTCTGTGGTGGTGAGTTGTTGCAGGTTCGTGCTGTCTTGCGGAATTGCCCCTTTCCATGTGTAGAGCAGGAGTTACTACCAATGACTTTAATGTTCATCAGTTGAGTATCATGACCAAATCTGCTGGAATGAGAAATTAGTTATATTTTCCTGCCATTCATAGAATTTACCAAGTTAAAGAGAAAAAACACCTCTGTGGTCACTGAAGACTGGATATCGCTCCTTTGAGCAAAGCAAAATGGCTTAGGTTATATGATCACTGCAGAGGGCTAAGAATTGGTGCTGTGAAAGGCTGTGTTACAGAAGTGATGCATTAGAAGGGCTCATCCCTTATTCCTTGCTTGATACCTTATCAATCCTCAGCTTAATGTTTACTGAAAGAATGCATGTGGCCCACAATCTGTCGTCTGCTGGTGTACCTGAAGGCTCTTGCCAGTTATGTATCCTTTCTGCATCAAAAAACAAGTTGCATTTTCTTTGGCGGCTGTCACTGTATCTCTGCATGCAGCTGAAATGGCTATTTGCATTTGAAATGGCTATTTGCATTTGGCAGAAAGACAAGAGGGACAACAAACTCCCTACTCTAACCTTTTTATCCTGCTTTTAGATTATTCAAAAGGATTTGGTGGGAAGTATGGTGTACAGAAAGATCGAATGGATAAGGTAAGTTACTTATAAGAGCCACGACTTAAATACTCTGTAGGGATACAAAATACTCTGTAGTCTTCAACTTTTTATTTCTGGATACTTCTCCAGTCTAACAGTAGAGTTCTGTACTTTTCTAAATCTTTAAAAAGCAAGTTTATACACACAGAGCAGATGCCAGCTTACACACACATGTATGTGTGTACATATGTGTAGTGTATATATATTTAAGTAGGGAAAACTGAAGCATGAAAATTAAAGAACAGCAAAATTTATACGAAAGAATGAGAAAAATCCATGAATTCCACAATTTCAGTCATGTCTTCTAACAACTGGCTAATGCCTTGTATCTTGAGGATATCCTTTTAGTGGGCTGCTTAAAATAGGTGTCTGTTATCTACCAACTTTGCCCACTTTCATAATTAGGCACCTTCTTTTTAGGAGAATTTGTTTTAGTATTCTGTAACAGTGAAAGATAGGGCAACTGATACCCCCTTTCTACCTGTCCATTTTTAAATTAAAAAAACTGGAAGATGAAAAAGTCCTTACTGAGGTTTATCTACTGAATAAATTTACTCTCAGCTTTATGTAGGACATTTAAAAGTGAGAAAGTAGCAGAGTTTGAAAGTCTGTAGTATTTTTTTAGAGTCATAGAATCATTTTGGTTGGAAAAAACCTTTAAGATGATCAAGTCCAACTGTTAACCTAGCACTGCCAAGTCCACCACTAGGCCATGTCCCTCAGCACCACATCTACACATCTTCTAAACACCTCCAGGGATGGTAACTCCACCACTTCCCTGGGCAGCCTGTTCCAATGCTTGACAACCCTTTCGGTGAAGAAATTGTATTTCCTAATACCCAATATAAACCTCCCCTG
>NW_009611454.1:0-14057 GCF_000690535.1 Cariama cristata
AGGTTTTTGATCCACAGCATGACATGCTCAGAACTCTATCTTATTACTCTTTGTACAGTAAAATTTTATGTCCATGAAAGTCTTAATTTAGTTCTCTGTAGATATTATTCAGAGATTTCTGCATAAATTGTACTTTACCCACACCTTTCCTGTTTACTCCCTTCTGCCATCTGGAAATACTTGTAAATTTCTTTAACATTCAGTTATCTGTTTAGCAGAGATGCAGAAAGACCATTAGGGCACAGAGAAGACTGTGAAAGAAGTGTTTGTTTTGGGGAAAAAAAGAAAAAAAAAAACATCATCAGCTCTTACTTCACCCTCTTTATATCCTTAAGCTAAAATCACCCTTTCAACATACAGCCTAAGCATCTTCGGTGGGCAAGCAGGCAGTCTTTGAGAGAGAAAATTTACTTGATTTGCACAGCATGGATTGGCAGCAGACCCATTTCACTACTGCTACAACATCCAAGTGGTTAGAGTAGTTCCCTATGCAAGAAACCAAAGGGAAAATATATTCCCCTATAGAATACGTTCCAAAGCTTGTCTAGCACACCGCATGTAAGGAAAGCCCCAGAAAAGTTGCAAACACAGCAAGGCTAATAACTATGTTCTATTTTTAGCCTTGTGGTCTTATGTTTTGCATAAGCTGTGTTACCCTAAGAAAGCCATGGGAAGCCCTGTGACTCAGATATAGCTGACTGGTAAAGCTCCTTGTCATTATTCCTCGCTTTTAGAGGCATACTGTTTATTTGGCATATAGCAGCAGTGGTTACACAGGGCGGGCTCAGATGAACAGAGCAAAAGCTATAGGCTTCGCCCCTTCTTCTTCCTTCCCTATGGTATTCACAATCTGCTTTCAGAGCAGCATCCTTGCAATAAGGAGAAATAAGTAATTAAATCAAGCTAAAAAGTGCACTTGGAAATTATATCCTCTTGTCCCCGTGCAGTCACCTATATCTGCATTCAGATCCGGTCCTTAGCTACAATCTGTACCTGAAGATCTTGACTGATCCCCTCACAAGAAGATTTGATTCATTACTGGATTAAGTATATTTTTACTAATAAGGAATTTAAGAACACACTGCCTTCTCGGCTTTCTCTACAGGTACTCAGACAAGTGCCCCTCTCCATAGATTTCATTCATTTAAGAGAGCAACAGGTATGCTTCTCACAAATGTGTGTCACAGTCATCCTGCCTAGCATGTAACACGAGGTTATTTATAGAAAGGTACCGGAATCAGTTACTTCTGCAAGATTTACTACTAAGGTGAACTCCTTCTGGCCTGTTCCAGATGCAGTGTAAATCTTAACCCTCACTTAACCAACGTAAAACCAGGTCAAGGAAAGAAAGTGAATGTTCACAGCTGTATTTTTCCTTTATCATGCAACATTCTCTGTGAAGTCTCAAAATGTGGTTCAACGAGTGGACAAACAGACAACAAATACCAGAATATTATCTCTTTGCAGCAAGAGTCTCTTTAAGAGTGCCCATTCAGAGGGATTCTGCTGATGGATCAGACCCGCCCATGTTACAAAAAAGGACATCAAAAAGCATCTACCCTCTGTTAATTACATCAGGTGTCATTCGGTTTCCTTTAGAACAACCAGATGTTTCGTTCAAGGTACATGCTTGTTTTTTCAACATAGAAAAGTCCTTTTTAATCAACATTGTCAAGATAATTCTGTCACTCACTGCCCATTTATGTGATATGAACAACTTAACTACTTAATCCCACATTAGGCTGATCCTTCTTCTGCACATCCTGAAACAAAGGAGTGGTTGAACTAATCTCCCAGGACCAATTTCTGCCTACACAGACTTCTCCAGCTAGTTCTGCAAAACTCTGGGCCACTGCTTACCTCCTCCAGGGAGGCAGGATGATTATCTAGCTCCTAAATCCTCACAGCCAAGCCCCACCTTTGGGTACCGTTCATAGCTAATTGTCATTCTCCCTCTCCCGTACCTCATCGCCCTCTTCACACATACTTTTGAATTCCATAACAGTTCTTACGTCACCTTAGCCCGCTGAACTGAGCAATTTCCAGAATTCTAGCACCTTTTTTGGAAGTATGCGACTTCGGACCCAGATGTTGATCTCTCGAATTTCGTACTGCAGATTTCATGTTGAGATATCTGAAGGGAAGAAGAATGAAGTTGCGCATGGGCACTGCCTGTCAAGGTTCTGAAAAAGCAGAACAGGTAGAGGAGAGACTGAGCAGACTGAATACCAGGTCTCAGCTTGGTTCAAAAGTTCAGCTTTGAAAGTGCCTGTGTTACCTTCAATTTATTGTGGCCCAGGGCTAGCTGTAACATTCATAAGAAGAGTTGTGACAGAGTGCCTTCAGAAGAATGCATGCTGTAAATAGAAACACTGATCTTAAAATAAATTTTTCTGGGCATTTGTCTATATATTTTAAAAGTACAACACTAGTTAAAGTACTGCAGTGCTGGGACAATGTACTGTTTGACACAAAGGATGACAATTTGTCAAAGCTGCTGGTTTAGCAATCAATTTCAAATTATCGTATGATTAACACTGATGAATTGTAACACTTAACATTTACTACTTCTAATTGACTTTAGTGAATTAATCACGGTTACACTGATCTACCTAGTCACTGGATGATGCCAGTAAGGATAATCCTTACTTGATTATTCTCTGTTACTGTAACAGGTTTTTGTTTCTATAATATACAACTCTCATGGAGGGAGTATTTAACAATAGGTTTATAATTTTTCACCTTATTTACATTATTTTTTTCTTTAAAAATTGCTGTGTATAATTCATTTTCCTCCTATTTCTGCCAACTTATCTTTTGTGCTATTAAAAACAAAGAGAATTTTAAACAGAATAAGAATGACATGTTTTCCTCCCACTTTTCTTACCAAGTGATTTTTGAATTAGATTTCCCAGTTATAAAAAAATCATAGGCAACTTGGACAAAAATCTCTCAGAGAAATACAAGATTTAAACTATTTTATTAGTTTAAAAACTGTCAGGAATTAAAATTGGCCTACCCTACTCTTACATATACTGCACATGATTTCTCAAATACTTCTTAAAAACTATGACATAGGTGTCTTTATTGAATTTAACATTAAACAACAGAATCATAAAAATTAGCCTACTTGCACAGAAATCCTAAAAGTCAATCAAGATTTATGTTTCAAAATAGAAATAAGTATTCATAGGATTAACAGTCTTAACTACTGAAAAACGTATCCTTTAGTATTCTGAATTGCTGTTTATCTGTAAGTTTCCTTTGATGGAGAAAGAAAATCCTAAAAGTAATTCAGAATATATTTGCAAGCAAATTTCAGTTAGAATGGTCTGTTTCTCAAAAGTGGGTGATGCTCATGAAGACTTGCAGATGTCCCAAGAAGGATGAACTCCAGGGTCTCAGGATTCTTGAACACTCTACATTTTAGCCACAAACCACAAAGTTATGTCAGAGATCTGCTGGAGAGATTAGACTTAGCAAAATCCACAGAGAGCGATCGAGATCTGGAGACCCATCATTACCACAACTACAGTTTTAATCATCCAAGCCAACAAGTCATGTTAAATTCTTTCCTACAAGGTGCTAAGATATTTAATCAAGCACAGACGTCTCTCATTGAACTTTCATGTCAAACTACTTAAAAATAATCAATCATCTCACTTACATTTTTCTACCGGCTGCATTTACAATGACCATGTGTTGCCCCAGACAGGTTGCTCTATTTCTCCTTCTCCACAGCTTGTCAGGGCCTTGCTTTTCAGCTGCTGTTTATAACAGATGTTCAGTTGTAACTTCTTTTTTGTCTCCTTAAGGAAGTTGCGAGTTCTTCCTTAATTAACAAAAATAAATCAGACTGTTACCTCTTTCATGTATGTAGAAAGCAGTTCTTCAGCTTAAAAAAAAAAAAAAATAGTAGGGAAAAAGATCTGCCAGCTCTTAAAACACATTTCCCAGAAAAATCAAATTCTCTGATTTAACCTCCTTCCCAAGTATAAAAGTAGCTGCTTCAAAGCACCAATCCCTTACTAAAGAGTTTCTACTATAAAGACAGTGTCCAGTGAAAACAGTGTTCTTGCTCTTAATGTTCAACTGAAGGAAGAAACGGGCCTGCGGGTAAACTGCTGAGCCTGATTATAGCATGTTTTAACATCAGTTCTCATTCTGAGTAGTTGCATAAGATGAACATAGGAAGTATACACATATTTTCCTATTCCTCCTTTGAGCTTTTGGACTTTAAGTATTCCTCTTCCCAAGGTTTGTTTGCCCTCCAAGGAATAACCATTTCAGGATCCCACAGTTCAATCTAAAACAGTAAACAAGGCAGTTAGAGAAAGTGATTAAAAGAAAAATCCCAAAGTGAGCTAGCCATAGAAAAAAACCCCATCATATTAATGGCTAAAGACTGCCTCATTCCATGTGTCTGTTTTACCCAAATCAAGGCAGTGAATTGGTTGAGCATGGTAAACTCCTTAAAAAAAAAAAAGATACAATTGACTTAACTAAATAAAGTTTTCTGTATTTCCCCACACTATTGATTTCTGTGGAATTTTCTATACAGGCAGCATTACCTAAGAGGACTGAGCCTCTCTAGTTTTGTTATCATTTTCTACCCAGTAGTGTATTTCAAGGAAGGGGAAAGAGGCAAGGGGATGTGTGATTAAAATCAAAATACTTTTCTTCTCCTTAAAAATATTGTCATTTCTTTCTTTTCATGGCTTAGTTTAAAGGAAGGAAAAAGTGCCTGCTGTTGCTCTGCCTTTGTTATTATCACAGTTACTGCCATAATTGCACTTTCAACACCCATGCCTGTCTCCACTGCTGGCACTATTACTAGTATAATTATAGCAGTATTGATTCTTCTACTCTTTTTTCCAGCCTTGTCTGTGACACGCATTTAAAGTGTTTTATTCTACCTGCTTCCAGGCGAGACCAGGAACTTCCCTGTAGGGGAATAAGAGGCCCAAGCCAGCTCTTGATTTCTTCATAGCCTGGCCAGCCTGAGTGAGGAGCGAGGCAAGGCACAGGCATCACCTATGAGCCCGTCTTCTTCATCACTTAGGGACCAGGCAGGGCACAGCTGAGCCATCACTTTCAATTGCCAGTTACTGCTGATAGCACTGGAGAAACCCCTTGCAAAGCAAGGAAGAACTAAGGGATTAATCTCAGGTTCACCATTAAACATGTGATGAATTGCTGGGCAAAGTACAATACTATCACCTTTCACTTAGGTTATACAATGTCAAAGGTCTGCTTGGGCCTGTATATACAGAAATATGAATTTCAGTAGCCAATGGTACAGTCGGAAATTACGTCACTGTAAACATATCTAGCTTCCTCTGGTTCCTCAGTACAGGTATGACTTTATCTGTGTGCCAGACTGTGCTAGTCTTAGGTATATGTCCTAAGAAAAACTTGAAGTTGTATTTAACTCTGCAATAAGAGATCCCTAATCCTCTGTTAGGAACCTTCACCAAACAAACAGGTGTAAGTATAACTCACATTTACAATATGTAAATATAAGTTATATTTGCTCTTCCAAAATTCACACCCCTTAGACTTCTACTTCTTCCAGTATAAATGAAAACACATCAAGAAAGAGTAACCTGTCAAACAACATGATATTTGTCTACCTTGCCTTATTTGAGTTAATAGCAAGGGACCCATGAAACAGAACAGTTTTGTTAATACTATCCCATAAGCAGGTTCTGAGTTTAATGAAAGGCAACCTTTTGATGACCTCCAGCAATTCCTATACGCTGCACTTCAGGGTGCTGCTAAAAACCAACCTAGACTTTGCAAAACTTAACTGGTAACACTTTAAATCCTGTGGATTAAAACTCTCAGTCCTCTGACACTGGCATCTTTTATCACAGGATTAGAGCATCAAAAATTCAGAAAAAGCTATTTATGCTTTCAAACTTGTTTGCTTTCATAAAAAACCCCCACCATATTCCTTCATGATACATCCAATTGTAGGCCTCCAACTTCTTTTGCCACATTCACTGCTACTGCAATACTAAAACATTACCTCCACTATTCCTGTGGATATCCCAGGAATTTTTAGGGAAATCTTTAGTTCACTTTTGTACTTTTTTATGTCTCCCCAGGAGGCCCATTCTTGCTCATTTTAAAGGAATTATCTATTCTTCAAACATGGATGAGTTGAAGATAACAGTCACATACATATGACCACTGAATAAAGCATGCTGTAAATAAACAGCTGATACAAATTCCTTTTTTTCTTGTGTGTTACAACCTATACAGTCATCTATTTTTTGTCTCTCAAGCTATATGTTTCTAGACAGAGTTTGTACCTTTCTATGTGATTCCAAGCATGTCTTCCAAGAGAAAATATTTCAATGGCACACAGAAATTCTAACCACTGAAAGAGCAGTACATCTGTAAAGGTTATCATACACAGTTACCATGTGATAAGCAGCAATAATCTTTGTAAGTAATGCTACTTGAGAGATCATTTATTCTATTTTTCATAACAGTTAGTAGTAAAGATATGCAAACACTTTGGAAACACATGGCGATGTTTTCTGCTTTCACTCATGCTCTGCTCCAACTCCTCATGTACCAGCTCTTTTACTAACTTACTCCAGTAGGAACCGCATAGTTGTTCAGACTGAGGGATTCACAAGTCATGGTGTATTTGGGCTTACTATGAGTTCATAGAATAATATTTGAAACACATGAATATTTATAACAAAGAACATAAACTACAGTGGGAAATGACACCTTCTTCCAAACTTCTCTGTGTATTTTACTTCCTTTTCTATTTGTTTTTCTTTTTTTTCCAGATGTTATAAGTGCCTATTAAGAATTTGACATACCTCATTGTTCTTAGCACTACCCAGAATTTTTAGAAGATTGTCTCATCACTCATTGATTTCTGAGACATGAACACTGTCCTGATCAATGTCAAATAATAAAGGTTGCCATAGCTTTGTCTCAGCTGATGCAAAAATAACTAATGATTTCATTAATAAAATAGATTAAAGGTAGTGATAATCAGTGACAGCTTATTCTGTAGTGGCATCTGTATTGATGCATCTCTGGTGCCTGAAACACTAGACAATTTTCTTTTATTAAATGCAGTTAAAAGAGATTGGCAATATCCTGTTTCCTTAGGTGTGTTCTAGGGAGCTCCTTCTAACACTGTAAGTACAATGTCAAACCCAATACTGTTCTCCTAATCAAATGTTATTAACACTACGTGTTTCAGTGGTAAAGTACAGCAAGATGTCTGAAGGGCTGTACTATTTTAGGTTCAATTTCATTTTCCATTTATAATCATAATATAAAAAATAGCTGGAAGCTTTTCTTTATCTTGAAGCTGATTACATCATTTGTATCTTTTAAGTATGAAACAATTCATTTTCACTTCTGAGGGAACGGGAACAGTGTTAGGTGTAGGGCTTTGGCATGTGACTAGGAGCCACACATACGTTCAGATAGAGTGCGAAAATTAAATTCATCTGGGGAAATTAGTTTGAATGGTGCCCAGATATTTGGGATCTCTACGGTTGAGGGTAGCAAATACACACGCTAAGATCCCAGCTTTCAATGAGATACACACAGAGGTCACAATATTCATAAATTCTGATTCTAATCCCTTGCAGCATTGGATCTGACCTTCTGCTTCAGCCGTCACGGCTGTGAGTCAGTGGATTGCCTGGGCACAAGCTGGGAGCTCTGCCTTACAACACTGCAACATTAAACAGACTTCCCTTGACTTCTCTTTATAAATAAATGAAAATTAGAGATGTAATATAGCTTGAAAAAAGAGTCAATTTAGTAACGATAAGGACAGTTCCCTTATGTTAACTGAGTGTCAGGATAAAAAAAAAAGAAAGAAGTCATCTCGCAGTCAAATTTTAGATTAAATTTGCCATTATAAAGGCTTTAATATCCAGAAGAACCCTTACAAATGCAAATAAATTTATAGAAACCATATACTAAGAAATACAATACTATAACCTAATCCCTAGCAATCTTACTAATTCAGTGTCATCTAATTAGTTATGGATGTGCACACACATTTTGTAGTAATATCCACTGGACCCATCAGATCTTAAATTGTCATATGTTCCTTGGTAGAACATTATTCGGCAAGAAAAGTCTGGTTTCTGCTGAAATAGTACTTGATGTTTAATATTCAGTATAACACAAATGATCCAATGTATCTAATAAATAAAGTGTGGCTAATTACAGCAGAATTCGGTAGATATGCTCTTCTGAATTGTTAGCAAATATCAGCTAAATGTAATTTTTAAAAATGTAAATCTTTTAACATTTACCTTTTAAGTTACAACAAATAACCCAAGACATGTCCATTTAGATTTCATATGTCTTTGCTACTTAACATGGTAACAGATCTATCCAACAGAGGGAAGGATCGCAGAGAGGTTACGGGTAACCTACAACAGCCAAGAACTTTTTCCAATTTCTGAGCAGAGCTGACACCTTAGGAGAAGTCCCAGCTCTGCATCAGGACCATGTAAGACTAGTAAACATGATGTTTGCCATTACCAGGAGAAAGCACCAGGCTTTTCACTGACCTGGCTGTGCAGGGACCCAGCACTTGTCTGTGCCTCGGCCTGAGCTGGCTGCAGCTTGGTTTAAGAGCAGTGCAGTGGTCAGTGGCTGCTGCCTGACCTGTTTTAGCTTGAGCGATGGGAAACCGTATGTGGTAAAGGCCAAAGAGCCCCAGGGAACCAGTGTGCAACAAACAACAGCCCCTTGGGGTAACAGACTTGGGGAAGGCTAGGGGGCATTTTCAAACTCCAGCTGGGAATCAATAAGAAAGAAGCAAACTGTCTCAAGATGTATAAAAATAACCCCAGGCAGACCATATAGCCAGGAGGAAGAACTTCCACCCCTCATGACCTTCACACTCCCAGAGAAGGCTTTGGAATGCCCATCACATTTTGTTTTACTGAAAGAAAATCTAGGTACATTTCAGATGTGGATGGTCTCTCTCCAAAGAGATCAGAAGAGGTGAGGGTGAGACATACAGAGCATCGGGACTGCAGGATGCAGCACTGCGCACATCAAGAGGTAAGCCTAGAAACAGCCAGACTGACTAAGAGAAGGAATTCACTCCACGTAAAGCTTTACATGCCCTAATTAGACAGCGTGTTTGAAAAGCAGGACCCTGCTTATTAAATGGAAAGAGGTAGGCAGGTAAATCTTACTCCGTCTACTATGCGACAGTATGAATACCTTGCCCAAGGTCATATAAAAAGGATGAATCGAACCTGCCTCTTTCAAGTCCTATATAAGCATATATCATTTAATGAACATACCATCCATGACACCACTATTCATCTCTCACTCATGCTGTAACTGCTGCTCAGAGGTGCTAGTTATCATTTTGTGAAAATTTCCCACCTTGTTTCCTTTAGTTGGAATACCGCTATGACAGTCAGTAAAACTCAGCTATGTACAGCTGTTAAACCCTTGTCTCTGAATAGAATAGAGAATACTCAAACAAGAAGAAACCTGTAGTAACACAATCTTTTATTCTGAAATTCTGCTGAAAACTCTTTTCAGTTTCACCTTATTTGTGAAAATATCCCAATCAACATATTGTACACCGATTAGTTGTCTTAACAGCTCTGCATACACATGGTACAGCAGATTTGACAGGCTGCACCTATGTGATTTAACGGGGACTGTTCTCTCCTCATGTAGCTAAAATAAAATAGCTTTGCTAAAGGGGGGTTGTGCTGGAAGCCTCTGGGGTCAGCCATACCCCAATTCTAGATTTTTCTAAGGGACAGACACGTAGCTGCCAAAAAGCAGCTAAATTCTCCTTGGCCTGAGGCTGTACCACTAAGACTAGCAGGGCTGAAAATCATCTTCCTTCAGACTGTGGGACTGCCAGGAAAGCTCCTCTCCAGCAGCTAGGCTGTAGCGCTGAGCTGAGGTAAGACATATTGAGAAAGCTATACAAATCTTGCCTTTTTTAAAAACAGGCGATTGTTTAGAGAGTGTCATAAAATGGTAGGACACTCTTAGCAGGACAAACACGTAACAAAAGATCAGGTTTTTGGACATTTAAGATGAGCTTCAGTGAAACAGCGGTTTGCACCAGCCTACATCTTTACCACTTGCAGCCTAAAAAGTTTGCTTTTACTCTCTACTTGTTTCAAAAAGTGACAGAAGATACAGCTTGAAGGATACTGAGGAAGGGAAAAAAAACAAAGTTTGCATTGCTCTAACTTTGTTAGCTCTGTTCCTTGTCAATCACAATACCATACAGGAGGATGCGAGATTAACCTTGTAATGGATGATGTCCCTGGTGTTATGCAGCTATATTGTATCTCTTGCTTACTTTTCTGAAAATGGGGTATCCAGTACTAACCCCCTGAAGGATGCTCTTTGGTGTGAGAAAAAGATTTCTGAGTAGCAGTTTAACATATCTCGAAGAGCCAGGTGGCTTCACCTCACCTTGTGAAGTCCGCACAGGTAATGGATCCTGTCCCAGAGGATAACTCATCACTAGCTTTTACAAGCCAGGTCAGGCTATAAGATGTTCCAAACAATTTGGGCTAAGATTTATTATGATCAAAACACCCTTTTCTTATCATTCTGGCAATGACAATGGCAATTTCTTAAATAACAGAGAACTTTTAAGGAAACATGGCCGAGCAACACAAGGTTCTGCAGTGTTCTGCAAAGCTCAGAAACAAATTTCTCCTTCTTCTGAGGTGCAGATGTAAAACCAGCTCTCCTTGAATTCACTGTGGTACTGGCATGTTCCCAGCTCCAGAGTCCACCCCCACTAAAGTCAGTATTTCCCCACTCAACAGAGCTGAAATGAATTGTAAACATTGAGAAAACATAGCATGCCAGCTGAAGTCAGGGGAGAGAGCTGAGCAAAGACTCCAAAGTTTGATTATCAGCATTAGTTTACAAAAATGGGGCATACAGTGAGAAAGTGTCTGTATACCACAAACTGTTTGTCTTTTTTTTCCTCTGACTACTATGGCCATAGTCTTAGGAGGCCATAGCAACCACAAACGTAATATAAAGGAAGAAGCTGAGGAGTTTCTATGATATCTCAGAGCCAATATGAGATATTCATATTCAATAAAAAATGCAAAGAATTGAGAATATTAATACCAAAATAAAATTTGTACAAAAAGTCCTTTCAGCTGGGTACACATCATGACAAGGGGATTCTGGATTTGGCCAGGGCTTTGTAGTCACCATACATTCTTTTTCTAGTAAAGTAAAAATTGGATGTAGCTACATAGGTACTTTTTGCAGTTACCCAAATAACAAGTTTCACATATTGTCTCTACCACGTGTATAACCTCACTCAGCATTAAGAATTAAAATAGAGAGAGAAGAGAATTAAATGAGAATATTGTGTCAAAAGGGGACTGCAGTAAAAGTAAGTCATTTCCTTTAGAATTCACACCTAGTTGAATGTGTAATTTTACACAGATGGAAATTTGCTTGAGTTTAATAAAGAAAAGCTCCATAACATTGATCTTATGAGGAACAAGAGAAACCCAGTTTGGTTTACACGTACAGAAATTAAATCACTAACATACTGAGCAATAAAAATTTGCATAAGCAGTGGGCTAGTACAGTTATTTTACCACTCCTGAGGCTTTTGCAAGATATTTCAAGTCTTCTAATCTTCCTCATTTAGACAGTCTCACATGGACAGGACATGTGAGTTTGCGTCATAAAACGTTAATAACACCAGTGAGAACAGTAGCACAGAAGAGCAGAGGATTCGCACTTCAGTTCTTTTGTCTTCAGTCCTGGTTCATGAAGTGACATCCCCATATTCTTAAATGCTGGTCGGAATAGAGATGAGCTTAAGAATTCATTATGCTTGAATAATATTGAATTTGCAAAATTTAATTTGCATGGTCCTAAATAGAGATATTTCCTGACTGTAGTCCCAAGACTTTAAAATAACGAACAGCTCACAGAGTGTCCATGCCTAATTCACACGCTATTTGCAAATCACACCACAAAGCTCAAGTGCACGGTATTGTAAATACAAGTTCATATTCTGTAGGTAGCAATTTATTTTGTCTTATTACGTTATCACCAGTACCTAAAACTGGCATAAGTTACCTAAAGCTTTGTAAAGCCAGCCTTCCATGGACCATCCCCCTCTGACACAATTCTCTGCCATCATCCTGATACTGCAGTTTGACTATTAGGGAAACAAAAACCATAGATAAACTTGCTCAAAATATAGCTTGGCTATTTTGTTTCAATGATTTTTCCATACTGTTTATTTAGAAAGCAATCAGGAAAATTGACCCTTGGTGATGCACTTTCATCCTAGAAGGAAGAGGGGCAGGTGATTAATGACAAAAATAATTGCATTAAAAATTTGTAATTCTAACTACGAAATAAGTCTAGGGATCATTTACATGGAGAAAAAATGTTCTATTTTTTCTGAAATAGTTCCTGAAAGCCCAAAATGCAGTTCTTGTTGGTGCACAAAATATGTCTCTCTTTCAGACCTGACTCCATCCATTTATGTATTTGTTTTAGATTCGTCAGTCATGCATGTTCACTTATGTTGCTATGTTACTAGTGTAATATATATCTGGTTGCTAAGGCAACAGGTAATAGCACCGTGTATATGTGTAACCTGTTAACAACGTCAACGTTCTAAGCACAGTGTTGGAATATAAACTATTAATTTACCTGGAATAATTCTAGATTTTCACTATTATTCAGCTTTTCAAATTATAGATGTTTTATGTTCAAGTGTTTTGGTAATCCCTGGACAATGAATCATTTAATTTTACAAATTCATCATTGAAAATTGCCAGTGCCATTTTTGGGCTAACTATTGCATGTTTCAGTAAGTGCTGCTCTCAGTACTAGAAAACCAAGTGATTGGTTCATAGTGCAAAGCATTCATGGAAGTTAAATTGTGACAGAGCTGAGCTAGGAGCACATTATGAGACTAACCGTTTACTTATGATGTCCCTTGAAGCACTGTTAATCCCTGTAATCCATATTTTCGAGAGGAGAAAAGCAATTGGTGAAAGCTGTTAATTTCACTATTACATCTTCCAGCCATTAAAGCATCCTGAACAAACCCCTGTGCTAAAAGAAATTTCAAACAGAGAGGTGAAATTTGGTCAGGATGCAAAATGGTCTTTTTCAAGTTTTTGATAGTAATAAGAATGCCTGTCTCACATCTAAACACCAGATTACATTATACCACCGTAGGTTATGAGATTACATTGCACGCATGAGATTACCATCTAGGGTGAAAAATCAGCAGTATCATTCACTTGAAAGTGTGGATGTAGAATATGATGTAGAACAGTAGTTTCATTATCCTGACTGACTCAATTCACTTCACAAATGTATGACTGCAATTTTAATTTGCTGCATTTAGCCAATGATCCAGCCTCCAGACAATGAAAGCAGAGATGACATGAATGGGAGTAAGCCTGAGAAACAGAAGCATCACGCCACCACTGGATTTAATTTGATCCAACATCAAAGACACTCATGATAATCTTGATGAACATTTGATTTCAGGGTATGGGAATGTGATGGGTTGGCCCTGGCTGGAGGCCAGGTGCCCACCAAGCCACTCTGTCACTCCCTCTCCTCAGATGGACAGGGGAGAGAAAATACAACAAAAGGCTCGTGGGTCGGGATAAGGACAGAAACATCATTCACCAGTTACCCCTACCGGCAAAACAGACTCAACTTGGGGGAAATTAGCTTAAATTATTACCAATCAAATCAGAGTAGGATAATGAGAAATAAGAACTAATAATAAGAAGTAAGAACTTCCCAGGCTTAACCTTAACTTTAACTTCCCGAATTATCTACCTCCTCCCTCCAAGCGGCACAGGGAGATGAGAAATGAGGGTTGGGGTCAGTTCATCACCCGCTGTTTCCGCTGCTGCTCCTTCCTCCTCAGGGGGAGGACTCCTCACCCTCTGCTCCTGCTCCAGCCTGGGGTGCTTCCCACGACAGACAGTCCTCCACGGACTTCTCCCATGTGGTTCCTTCCCAGGGACTGCAGGTCTTCATGC
>NW_009611455.1:0-5263 GCF_000690535.1 Cariama cristata
TCTCCTCAGGGCTGCTCTCAATGAGATTATCCCGCACACAGAGCAGCCAGAGAAACAGGGCAGCTGCTCCCAGGGGTGGCCCATGGAGAAGTACGAGGGACCAGACAGCAGCAATAGCTGAAGACAAATGTGTTAAACACCCCTCTTCTCCAGTATTTTCCAGAATTACAATTGTCTATTTTTTGTGACCCGCGTGTTCTGGGACAGGCTGTATAAATCCACCTCTAGAAATTAAGCTGTAATCCTACTTTTGCATCACTCTGCAGCACCTGTTCTAGAGTACAAGGTGGCAAAGCCATCAACCAGTTCCCTGCAGAAGCGTACACGAGGGAGGGAGGATGGCAGGTAGATGGTCAAATATGCCAAAGCCTTCAGCTCTGGGCTTAAATGTCCCCATTCTGCTCAAATTCCACTAAAGGACCTTGGTCCTTTGGTGAATTTGATGCAAAGTCCATTGAGGTCTGAAAACAGAAATGTTTGCAGAAATGCAAGGCTTTACTGTCTCAATTATATTTACTGTGGTACTCGGAGAGTCTAATTCACAGCCCTTTGAGATCAAGGAAATAATCTCTTGTCTCTAACAGGCTTCCCCCGAGGTTGTTTTTAAAGCTGTTGGAAGGCAAGGCAGTTCTCGGTTGAACCGGAACCACAAGCACATCTCTGAAGAGCCGCATCCCGCACCTGGCCCAGGACCCTGCCGCTCTCCCGGCTGTCCCGCTGCCCCTGCTAGCGAGGGCCGGAGGCTTCCCACCGCCCCGCCCCGGCTGCAGAAGCAAGGCACGAGGGGCCGATGAAAACAGCCATAAACATGTCATTATTTGCACACTGAATCCTAACTACAGTACTAATAAATGTAACAATTAATATTCAAAACCAAAGCCTGCTGATGCAAGTGCCCGGTGACTTACAGCATGAATATGTAACAGGATGGATGGCCGGGATTTAGGCAGATTTTGATCGTTTCGTTGGCACTGGTAGCTACAACACATCTGTGCTTCTGCAGGGGTTATTTTCAATTTGGCTTTTTACTTAGCAGGGAGCTACCGAAATCTGAGGGTCCTGACAATCAGTATTTAGTTACCTACTGAGGCTTGCAGGAGTTTAGCCGCACCTGAGCCAGGAACACGAAAGTAACCGGTGCGGTCAGTGTCTTACACTCGCTATATTTTAAAGGGTAGGTGGTTAATATTTTCCGATGCCCAACATCTTCACTGAGCCTCTGCAAACAGATTTAACTGCTCGGTGAAATGTTAGGGAAAAATCACGTGGAATAGACCCACAATGAAAAGATATTTTTATTCCTTGAAAAATAGATGTTCTACTCCAATACATTTTGTTTCCAGGTGGCTTTGCTCCTTACAAAGTTTAACCAAGCTAAATTAAAAGATGAAATCTCTTCTGAATGACTATTTTGAATATTTGATTAAAAATAGCGAAACAAATCATGCAGTATCTCCAAATTTCTCCTCTCTTTTACCCAAAGATACTTATCCAGTTCCAACCACATTCACAGACTTAGCCACCCTAAACCAACATGTGAAAGACTCTTCTGGGCGGGTTTGTTGTTTTTTTTTTTCCTGCACCCATATGGCTTTCTGTGCTTTTGGTGGTCGTTTGTGATAAACAAAAGAACTTGCAAATCCCTGCCTGCACCTGCTCTGCTTCCCTTCAGCCCAGCGCCACGAACGCTGCCCAAGAAAGGGCTTTGCCAGCTCCTTGATAGTCATTCCCCTCGAGTAAAATGCTCTCTTGAAAACCATGGCTGCACTAAGCAGAGAGAATACCAACAAATTCTTCAAGTACAGAGAAGGCTGTTAGAAAAATGGAAACTCAATCAGTTTGGGATTAGGCGGCAATGTGCATTTGCTTGGATGACTGCAACGGTAGATGATTTGAGGTAAAAAACCCCATCAGTGCCGAGGCAATATCCACTGAATTACCTGCCTGAAACAGCAAGATCCCGCTGATCTCTTTTGCAGGTTTAGATGCCTCTGAGAAGGTAGGAGTACTGAAGAGAGTTTAAACGGGCATTTGCCAAGCCCAGCTTAGCCAGAAATGCTGTGCCCTTACTTACAACGACCGGAGGACCCGGGAATTGTTCCCGTGATTTACAAATATTAGTGGAAACCAAGCCATTGGGAAAGCAAGCTCAGCTTGTGTGTCGCGCCTGGGGGCCGAGGTGAGTCTGAAATACAGGGAGGTGATGCTTTTATCGGGGTTTGGTGGTTGGGCTCGTTGGGGTCTCGCCCATCGCTTGTACCCATGGGGCTGAGATGTTTCTCTCCACCTGACCCCATCAGCGGTTCCTGCTCTGCGTTCCTGCGCCCAGCTTTGGCTGGAGCCCCGTTGCTTTCCTCTAAGGTACCAAACAGTGAAATGAGTATGCCGCCTCTTAAAAGGTTTTGATATTTTTGATTTGTTAATATCCACTCATGCAACTGAATTTGAACTTGGAAAGTAACCAACAAGGGAATTGCATTAGCATGCGGCTGAATCGGGCGTGATTCCCACGCGCTTCCCTCTGGCACTGCCCTGCCTCTGTACCAAAATCCACTCGGGAAAGTCTCAGACTGAAGACTGAAGGACAAGTTCAATGCAACCCACACTGCATCCTGCAGTTGGAATGATGTTTGCTGCATATATAAAATGATATAAATGATATAAACCAAATTTCTGCCTGCATGTGCAACTCAGCAAATAACCTTTATCAGTCCTCAGGTTTTTTTTCCCTCTGTTCTGTAAATTAAAAAAAACCCCAAAGAGTCTTCTTATACCTATATAATGAACAACGATCTCACACATATCTGTATGGGTGTGAGAGAAATATTTCTGAAATGTTTTGCTGACAGATGCTAAACTGCCAACACCCAATCCGTTATGGACTATTTTAGCACATACTTGTTCTCCGTGAATGAGGCCTAAAACAGAAGTATTGATTCCTGTCTCAGGACAGATTTGAGTCTCTGAACGATGGTATTGACATTTATCTCAGGGGGAAATTTGTAGTAAAAAAAATAAGCACTTGCCTCCCCCTGTCAATGGTGACCCCTTCTCAAAGGTTTCCAGAGGAGGCAGCGTGCAGGAAAGCTCCACAGATTTGCATCCTCTAAACCAGACATCAGCAGTTTGAGGGATAATTAACCCTATTTTCATAAAGGATTCCAAATCTCTGGCGGTTTTATGGTCCCCAGTCCCACGTATTTCAACCCAGAAGCTCTGGCAGCTTCTGCTAAATGGCAAGAGTTGCCAACTTAGCAAGAACTCATCTCGTGGTGCCTTCTTGCTTCCTAGCATCTCTTAACCGGTCTCACACCACTGCGGTGACCCATAACTGTCTTTCCTGGCAATTTAATTGTGTTGTAGAGAGAAGGCTGGCCGCCTTGTTGGCCTTCAGCCAGACCACCTTGCTGGAGGCTGTAGAAGGCGAGCGTGGTGGGCTGGTGAGTAACTGGTGGGTTGGGGGTTACCTGCCTGCTGCAGGAATCGGTAGGGACGGATGAGGAGGTGGAGTGAGTACCGCCTCGTATTCCCTCTGTGCTCCCAGCTCTGAGTGGCCAGCATGAGAGAAGAGGTGTCTCTTATTTTTCAAAACCCTGCCTCTCCTAGGAGGTAGCCTTCCTTTCCCCGTCTGACCTGCTGCGATGTTATACGGCTGCACTGTTTGATCTTGAAGTGGAGAAATACATGGAAGATGTTCTTTAAGTACTTAATAGAGGCGTTACTGTGGTGGGAGTCCAAAAGTTGTAGCATTTGGCTTTTACAATTAAAATCACTGGTGATAGTTTGCATCCTTAAAGCACTTTAGAAAGCGTCTCCCAAGCTGTGG
Organism: Cariama cristata; assembly: GCF_000690535.1. NCBI lineage: Eukaryota > Metazoa > Chordata > Aves > Cariamiformes > Cariamidae > Cariama > Cariama cristata. The sequence continues at coordinate 3,827 of NW_009611455.1, forward strand.
TTGGGAGTCCCAGATAGAGCAGCGAGCCAGATGGGCCCGATGCTGCTCCGGCCATGCTGCTGTCGCTGGTGCTGGGCTCATCCCAGGGAGGTCCGGGTGGGTGGACAGGCAGCGACGAGTCCCCTTCAGCTCCCTCTGCAGCCACTGCAGAAAATAAAGCACTTGTGGGTGATGCACCAGGGCAGGAACCAAATAAAAGTACCCTGAATTATCTTCTGATGGGGCCTGTTGCTTTGCAGGGACTTCAGGGGGCCCCTGGGCTGGGGTCTGCCGTGCCATTGGGGCAAACCTAACAGCCCCGTTGGGTATCACCAGGTTGTGGTCCTCTTGTACCCCTGACTGGCGTGGTGCTTGGCAAATAAATTAAATAACACTCTGTAAAGGCTTGGAAGTTTGCCAGCAGAATAGTGATGGACTAATTATTCCCAAAAAGTTATTCCAATGGAGGTCCCCTGTGGAAATTTATTCCAGATTGTAATGATTATTTTTTCATATTTAGTTCAATCCACCTCCAGATGGGGAAAAATTAATGACTTCAGATTGCGAGAGTTCATGCAGGGGTATACTGAAATAACTCTTAGGGAACAGTTATTCCAACGATTATTCCAGCACATCTATTTTGGGAAATTTCCCAGTCCATGAGCACACCCGAACCTTGCTGGCATCATGGGAATCGTTAAAGAAAACAGATCTGCTTTTCCAAGGGTTGGGTCATAAAGGACAAAACAAATGCAACTTGGTTTTTTTGCTTTTTATAGAAGAATAAAATTAAAATGAAAAGGTTAAAATAAGAAGGTGAAAATGAGAAGGGGAAAGAAAAAGAGAAAGAACAGTTTTCTGAGAACAGAAGAACTTTTATCACCACACTTAAAATTAATCAATATTGTCAATGTTTTACAATTCCAAGGAAAATAACTTTTTCCAGTATCTCTCATTCTACAAGTTTCAGGCAAGATGTAATTAATATAATAAATTGTCTTTGGTATGATCCTGATGTTTGTTCAGTCAGTGCTCACAGTTATGCTCATGTCATTAGAAACTCTTTGTTACCAAGACAGAATAATGTGAAATATTTATTTGTATGGGGAAATCCTATAGAGTTTTTATAATCTATAGTTGGTTTTGTGATTGGTTAATCAATAAGTTTGAGTGCAATTTTTGTAATACTATGATGTAAAATCTAATTTATAAAATGACACTTTTATGAGTGTGCAAAAACATTTTTTTCAATTAAACCCTTGGAAATCTTTCAGAGATGTCTGTTGCGGGCAGTTTTTTAAAACTTAAATTCAAAATTTAGCAGAGGACTTAAACACTTTATGCTTTATTCTAGACCGTTTCTTATGGAATTTCAAAAGTGAGTCTTGGATGTTACAGATCATCCATTCTGGAGTCTCATTTTATTAAAGGGAAGGGAAGGGAAGGGAAGGGAAGGGA
>NW_009611455.1:5479-8390 GCF_000690535.1 Cariama cristata
GAGAGGAGAGGAGAGGAGAGGAGAGGAGAGGAGAGGAGAGGAGAGGAGAGGAGGAGAACGGAACAGAAGTGCAGATGCAGGTGCTGTTCCGATGTGGGTGCCTGGCCATGGAGCACGCCCCGGGGTGGGCAAGCAGAGAGGGGCCGGCCCATGTCCCCTCGCCCAGGCAGTGCCCAAGTCCCACGCAGGACATGACTCTCGGGACGTGGCTTTGCATCCCCCTGGGTTGTTGTTGTTCTGGGTTATAAACTAGTCAGGCATTCAAAAACCCGACGGTCGTCCTTGTTACTGTTTGCACTGCGTGGTTTGGTGAAGACTGCTCTTCTGCATGACTGTTTGAATCCCAGCGCTCAATCGTGTAGACTTCTCTCTCTATTCAAAGCTACACAAACCACTCTTTTTTTTTCCCCTGACAATGACAATATCTTATTCCTCCAGCATTCACAGCCTGATTTTACCCTTTGATGCATTTTCAAGACTAAACCTGTGTGTGTGTGTGTGTGCGCTGCATCTGCAATCCTATGTCCTCTTAAAAGTAACAGTAGAGGGAACACTTTCCCGCAACGACGTCTCACCTTGAATTTTCTGAGGTTAAATCCAGCAGCGATGGCCACAGTGCCATTCGCTGACAGGGTCTGTTCGCATCCATCCGAGGGGTGAATCTGTCCCTAAATTAGGGAGTGTGAAGAAATGGCATGAGAGCATTTTATTAACGAGTCTTCAGATTTCTTGTTCTTTTCAATTTTATGCCTGGAGTTCATGACCGGGAAAGTTATGGGGCAATAACTATAGAATTATTAAAAATGAAACGAGCTTGTGCAGTGGAGTTATTTTACAGTATAGCTTAGGGACAGGAGAACCTTATAACTTTATAAGGTTGTAGGCTTTAAAGTGCTTTAGAACTTTCCTGGAAGTTTTACCATTTCATAAAAGGAAAGAAGGAAATGGAGAAAGTTTACAGAAACACGAGTATCTAACTGCAGAGCTGGGCACATCCCAGCTGTTTAAAGGGAAAAGAAAGAAAAGAAAAACAAAGAGTGAAGGTGGTGTCTGGAAGGGGAATGCAATCAGTCCCCTTCTTGTCTCGTTTGACTGTGGACGTTCTGCTGCTCCTACAGCAGGATCTTGGACGCTACCCAGCTGGATGTTCAACTCTTTTGTAATGAAAAGCCCTTGGAGATGGCAGGCTGACAGGTCATCCATCTGATATTATAGGACCCAGTCCTCTGTTATATTTCAGAGCCACCGTCCAGCCTTGTCGGAACACCCCACCCCACCGCTCTGTTACATCTACTGCTCTTCAAGCAGCTGTTCAAAATCATGTCGATCCGTGAGAAACTTCGCCCTGTAATTATAGCCCAAATGTCTGGTTTCTTACCTCACTCTCATTTGTGACATCTAAATGCTTTAGACTTTTCTTTATCATCATGATCTTTGCTCCCAGTTCCTGTGTCCTCTCTTTCACCCTCTATCAGACCACGTTACCTAATTTGTCACGTTTGATTTCCACACCAGTGTTTGCCAACTAACTTTCTTTTGCGGGCAGCCTTTCCTTTTGATCCATCCCTGCGATATATCTCCATTCACCATGGGGAAAGGACACATTCGGTTTTTATCAGTGCTAAATGGGCAAGGGGAATGTTTTGGTGCCCAAAACCGCTCTGATACCTTGCTGGCTTCAAAAGGGATGATGCTAGTGTTGGTGGGAATGGAGTTTCCCTCTGCCCACTGGTGGCACTTAAATTCTTTGTAACTACAGTGAAAATATAAAGGAGTTTTCTGAAGAAACATCAAGATTTGTGGTTTTTTTTTCTAATTCTGTCTCTGGCTTTGTGCTTTCACCACCCACCGCTAGGAGGGAGATCAGGCCTATTCATTCCTCAGCAGAAAGGGAACAGGGATGCAGAGGTTTAACGAGTTTTTCCCCCAAGTACAGGCTTTAACTCTTCGTTCTAAAATTCTGAACACATTTTTCTAAGATGCTGAGTAATTCATGGAGAGCGGGCATGCACGAGGCTCAATGAGTCTGAACATGATGCCCGAAATATCATTCATTAGATGCTCAAAATTGCACATGCTCGAGGCTCAATGAGTCTGAGCATGATGCCCAAAATATCATTCATTAGATGCTCAAAATTGCCAGTTCTTTAAATTGTGACCGCGGTCAGCTTGCCCCTTCTCACCTCGGAAGGCTGCAGATCTGAAAATGTTGACCTCTCGGCTAAAATATATTCCTTTCTCTATCTGTTAACATTCACTACTAACAGCAATGAAAGAAAACCTTGCTTTGAATGATTTATTTAGATACATTTGTTCTTGTTATTTGTGTGACTGGGTTTTGAAATATTCCTCCTACCAGCAAAGGCAGTTTATGCTGCAGCTTCCAGACTTAGATGATATTTTGGTGGACAGCCAAGCAGTCATTTTCAAAAGACAGCCTGAATCAGGAGTTATGAAATGATGAGCATCACAATTTGCAGTTGGAGGAAGAGAGAAGCATTTTCTTCCCCAGGAAACAAGCTTTGGGAGAAGGAAGATTCGAGTTAAACTAGGATAAGGGATTTGTGGGTTTTTTTCCCCAAATGAGAAGTGTTACCAAAAAAAAGGAAAAAAAACCCAAACAAACAAAAAATCACAGAAAAAAGAAAAAAAAGAGCCCAGGAAAAAAACAGAAGTGCAGGAAACAAAAGCAGAGGTGTGTATGTAAGGATTGGAAGAAATACCTGGAAGCACAAAGCAATTTTCATGTCGAAAAGGAGGAGCTGTAGGCAGTGAAAGGCAGAGATTTGCAAAGGCCCCTGATGGTGACTGGCTGGCTTTAAAGTGACAGTGATGAGTTTGGGCAAAGGCTCTTGGAAAGAGGCTGTAAATGTGAAACAGAGACTGTTACTCAAGGCAGGTCTCCAAGCCC
>NW_009611455.1:8415-30356 GCF_000690535.1 Cariama cristata
CACGAGCCTGTCAGCAGGCGCGCTTTCTGTATAAGTAGGTGGTATTGGCTGATAAGACAGCAGGCAAGAAGCTATTTTCTGATTTAAAGATTGTTTATCTCCCCTGACAGTTTTCGTGGCAGCTTTAAAAGTTTTAACAAGGTGTTTGCCATAGCTGTTAGAATTTGGATTGTCGAGGGGCAGATAAAGGATGTCGAACACTACAAATCTGCAATAACTGCTTACGTTTGTGAGCTTTTGGCCAGTACCCATTGTCAGGTATCTATTCCGAATAAATGAATTTATTCTGAAACAGCTGTGAGAAGGAGCGAGGAAGGTACGGCGGGGAGGGGAGTCATACCCAAACGGCATCAGTGTGTCCTTCCCTGGGTTGCTGTGTGCTTTGTGCTTGTTTGGATATGACAACGGGGACCTGACTCTTTGTGTTGATGCCAAAGTGGCAATGGTCAAGGTGTGGAGCGAACAAGAAGTAAAAAAAAAAAGTCAGTAGATGTCAGTGGTGGAGCACTGTGGGCTCAGTGGGGGAATGGATTAATACTCTGGAAGACCAAGTTAACTTGGGAATTAGCAACTGTCGTTTTTATAGTAAAGAAAAGTATTTGTAAACAGAATTGGGATAAATTCTGCAGACAATAAGAAAGACTCTGCACCAGGAGTCTCCAGGGGAAGAGTCTACTGACTTTTTTCTACTTCTTCTCCAGGGGAAGAGTCCTGCTCTGGCGTGTATCTGTGTTTATAGCAGCAGAAGTCTGTCTCGCCCCTATTTTCTACATCACTCAGATCCCTCAAACCGTGATGGCCCTTCTATTGGGAAGGACATTCATTACCTCCTTTGGCAGAAATACCTCTTTCTCTATCACACGCTTTATTGTGCTGAAAGCCCCAACCTCCTGCAGGGAGTGGTCAGGGGGATGCTGCGTATGGCAGTTGTGGAGCAGGAGCAAGTGGTGGGAACCCTGCCCGGTCCCTCTTTCTGCTGCTTGGGGATCTTGGGCTGCTCCCTTAACTTACTACAACGCTGAATGCTTCGTGCCAAAAGCTGTTATTATCATTTTCCTATTTATGTGATACGTTCGCATTTTCATAATTAGGATGCTGTCTACCTAAACTAATCAACCTCTTGAGGGTGTTTATAGGACAACCAGTATCAGAGGGTGAATGAATACTGTGTCTCGTGTCTCCTACCTTTGCAATGCTATCGAGCATCTCACAGCTACGTGACTGGTACACATTCATCTCTGCCAGAGCATCCACTCCTTGCCTGAGGTTATTTTTCAGGGTTTTTCATCCTTCCTTATCGTTCATTCATTCATTGCTGTGTTTCTGTAATCAAAGGCATCTACTAAAGGAGTTCAGCCCTTGTCCATGTGGCATTCATTTCATCCTCTGATTTCTTTGTTACTGGCTCTGTTTTCTCCTAGCAGTCCTGGAAAATAAAACCAGACTTAAGCGCCAAAGAGGAAAACTAGCAATTGACCTAAAGGTCAAGTCTCTTAGGCCAGGTTGGATGGGGCTTTGAGCAACCTGGTCTGGTGGGAGGTGTCCCTGCCATGGCAGGGGGGTTGGAACTGGGTGGTCTTGAAGGTCCCTTCCAACCCAAGCCATATGGTTCTATGATTCTTTATTTTTTTTAAGTAAAGGTTGAGAAGTATTAAACAAATGTGTACGCTGTAGCTGAAAGATAAGTTAGCAGTGGCTTAGTTTATTATAACATGTTTTTAAAATAAAAATTCTTTATTTTTCTCTCAGCTTTCTAGTTGATGAGGATAACATCTTGATTTGCTTCTTACTGTACCCATACACTTACACACACAATTGCCCTCAGTGGTGTTACATCAGTGTGAGAGGACAAATTCCTCTCTAAAATCAAGGGCCAGACCATAATTTAGGTCTCACTGACATATAAACTTCTGCTGGGGGAAGCTAACGTGTGTTTGTTTGGTTGTTATTCTGTTGAGCCATAAGGAAGTATTCCCTGGGAATTTCCTTTCCCTGTGCTTAACTGCAGTGTTTAGGTACAAGCAACAGCAGAAATAGAAATATAAGGAGAATTATGATTAATTGCATGACTCTCCTCTTCAGCTGTATGATACGTATATTTAAAATATATGTAACTTGCTTCCATTGCCGTAGGACCAGGACTCACCCAGGCACAAATAATTTCTCAGTATTGTTATTTCACTTTAATTCACCAGAGATAAGGATATCTTGACTGAAAGATGAAGACGGGCAGAAGAAGATAGTATATTTGAAGGAGAAACCGGTTTGGTTTTGTGTTAATGTTCAACAGAATGACCTGGAAACCACTTAACGTCAGCCTTGAATTGGCTTCACATATAGTGCATCGGATTTGACCCTTTCTAAGCGAACAGAGTTTTTTTTCAGATGGATTACGTATGGACCTGGTGAAAGAAGATTCAGTAACGATCACAGGGGAGTATCTGAGGGGCTTGGTGCGGAATATGGAATATTCAATTTAATTACATTTGTTCAATCCCACAAAGGCAGTGGGAGCTAAGTACAGCTGTCAAACACTTCGGAAACTTTCCTTCATTAAGGCATGGAACTTTGTGAGGATGCTCTGGGATTGCAGAACCACAGTGCAAGTAAGAACTGAAGTAGGATCATTAATAGAAGATATTTTCAATAATTTTTACTTAAAGACAACCCTAAACAATAAATGAAAGGCATGAGACATAGTCATAGTAATTCGCTTCATATCCCATGTGTTTTGTGGCTTCCTCAAGGTTTCTTAATTGTTCTGGTATTGAATAGCAATGATTAGCAAAGTCTCCTTAGCACAGAGGAATATAGCATTTCACAATGAGCAAGTTCTGCAAATTAGTGCTTTTAGTCCGTGTCAGAAATCTAACCACCACGGTCTGACGGCAGGAAAGAATGGGCAAGGAGTAGCAGTAAAATTGGCACAAAGAATTTTACTATAATCAAGTTGATGTGAATTATTGATGGGGAATAATAATGTCGGCCTTAGCTGTATTACAGCTGTGGAGAGGAATGAAGACGTGGATTTTCTTTAATGCACCAGAAAGTATACATTATTAACAAAGGTGCAAACGCATAAAAATCGGATACTAATGACAGTAACCCAGTTCTGTCATGGTCCAATTCTCAGGCCCCTGGCTTGGAAACCACAGTCATCTTCTAATGCAACTTCTTGTGAAAAGGGGCAATTGGTGCAAGGTGATGAGGAACACCGAGGTGATGAAGATCTGGTACGCTGTGTGCATGTACCACGTCCCGTGCCTGCATGCTTACAAACTCAGCGTGCAGAACAAGGTATTCTCAATCAAAAATATAAGCAAACAGATTTAACAATAAACACGGAGATAACAGCGGAACACCTTTTTGCCTTTAAAGTACACAATTAAATTGTGTTTTGGTTAAGTGGAGGTCTACTAAAACCCTACTTTACAGCATATTTTAAAGCACCCAGCTTTTAAACTAGGTAAAATGAGACTTGGCACAGGGAGCCTAAGGTTTTCCTCTGCAGGGGATGGAAAGAGCCGGGTGGCTTCAGAGTCAGGCTCTTGTCGTCCTGAAGCAGCACCCTGGGTAGGTGGGATGGGTCGCGCTCTGATGCCGCGGGTGGCACGAGGACCGTGGTGGTCTCTCAGGATTATTGTCCGTGGCCTTACGACAGGGATGAATCATTTAGTCACAGATACACATCAGACTTCTGTCTCGATGCACCAACATTGTTTAAAATAGGAACACATCAATGAAGGTATGAGGCGGATCTGGTTCTTCTTGGTGTGCCTGCAGAGCACTTCACAGACCAGGGTGGGATGAGAGCAGGGTACACAATGCAGACGACTGAAAAAGAAGTATGCAGGGTGGCTCCAGGTTTCTTCATTATTTGCTAATGAGTTTCTTCTATTTCTAGTTTTTACTGGACAGGCTGCTCATCGGTTGGGTAGCTGGCATTTACAAAACACTGTCGTCTGAGGTGAGAAGTCACCGAGCTCATCTTCACCATGGATGCTACCTCGCTGCCACCGAGCCTCGGGAGCCTCCACCTGGAGGTTTGCTGTGTATTTAATGCTCGCTGGACTTCAGCTCCACTGTGTTTTAATCACCCACCTGCTGAATTTATGTTACTGCATTGCACTTTAAATCCTTACTCATCACGGCGTGAGTTATTTTTGGTCCTCACCTGGAGGATTTGCCCACAGACTGCCATGGCCTTTGACATTTTCAGCCAGGAATAGAAATAATGTAACGATGGATGTTTAAGTTACTGTTTCTGAAATAAGCATCAATCTCTTCTTATTTTACCCCTTACAACACACTTTCCGTAACTGAGGTAACACTGTTTAAAATTGCACGCCCACGTCACCCATCAGGGTCTGCTGATCACAAAATCACAGACTGATTGAGGTTGGCAGGGACCTTTGGTCCAACGACCCCTGCTCAAGCAGGGCCACCCAGAGCCGGTTGCCCAGGACCACATCCAGGTGGCTTTTGGATATCTCCAAGGATGGAGACTCCCCAACATCCCTAAGCAACCTGTGCCAGTGCTCGATCACCCTCACACCCTCAAAGTGTTTCCTGATGTTCAGATGGCACCTCCTGTGTTCCAGTTGGTTCCCATTGCCTCTGGTCCTGTTACTGGGCACCACTGAGAAGAACCTGGCTCCATCCTCTTTGCGCTCCCCCTTCAGGTATGTATATACATTGAGAAGATCCCTCCAAACCTTCTCTTCTCCAGGTTGGACAGCCCCAGCTCCCCCATCCTTTACTCATGGGAGAGATGCTCCAGTCCCATCAGCATCTTTGTGGCCTTCCGCTGGACTCTCTCCAGTATGTCCTTGTCTCTCTTGTCCTGGGGAGCCCAGAACTGGACCCAGTACTCCAGGTGTGGTCTCACCAGTGCTGAGTAGAGGGGAAGGATCACCTCCCTTGACCTGCTGGCAATACATTGCTCACCCAGCCCTGGGGTCAAGGCAGGGGCTTGTGGCTTGTATCCTAATTGTCCTAATTGGGGTTAATAACAGGTTTTCTAATCTGTGACCTCCTTGTGTGAACCTTGCTTTAATTACAAGGAAAATGAGCTGAGCCAGGGATAAAAAGCCCGGTAATTTTACAGTCTTAATTTCCTGTATTTTGTAGGATTAGGTGAAATCTATAATTTTGTTTGAGTGTAGATTTTATGGCTTAATTTCTTACCGCTTTTGTACTAGGAAGGAAAAAAAAAAGCTGGCATATATGAAAATCAACATAATAAAATGTTATTGCTGGCACAAGAGACATTACGGTCTCCCTTGAAATAGCACAAATACATTAAAAATGTATTTAGATGCGTTTAAACATGCATATTATTTCACAGACGAGTGTAATGGTTTCTTAGGAGCTATTAGGTTTTAGTATGCAAAAAACATGTTTATTTGTATGACTTTCAAGAAAATTATTTAACAAAAATGACAGTAACAGGCCCCTTAAGGTTCCATTACATAAATCTTAATTCAGGTATTTGGATTATTAATCCAAGAAAGTGCCACAGACCTAAATGACTTATTACACACACACTTTGCATCAGTTTATTAATAAACTCATAATTAGTCTATTATTATTAACTGGATTTTTCTAAAGCATCCAGATTTGCCATATAAATGATGCAAGATGTGTGCTTCCAAGAGCTTTTATCTTCACATCTATGTCACAGGGAAGTTTGGGAGAACAAGGAAAAAGATGGAGACGTAACGAGTCGTCAAGGTCTCTGTTATTACAGCCAGGGTTACACAAGGCATTTTTAGCTATGTTTAGTATAATTTTAAGTTCAGACATGAAAAAGTTTTTAAAAAGTGACATTTTGTAAAATGAAGGTGCCACACTTGAATTAATGTTTGTAAGACATCAAGACACGACCAGCTTCTAAACAACTCACTACGTGGAGAAGGCCACGCAGGGAGCAGGTGACCTCTGTTATCCTGGGGGAAGAGGACGTGATGGGAGGTTGTTGGAAGGGACATTGAGGATACCAGAGAAGCTTCCTCATCTGGAGTTTTGCTTTGCTGGTAGTAAAATTATGACCAAGTCAAAAATGCAAAGAGAGCCAATGGTTGAACTCTTGGACAAAGAAAAGAAGGTAAAAGAAGGCCCAGAGGAAGAAAAAGGCATCGTCTTCATGTTTGAAGCACAAAATTGGAGTAAATGAGGTAGGATGGAACAGAACCTAAGTGATAACTGACCAACAGAAAATTTTATAGTGTTTGATACTCTACTGCTTTTTTAAATATCTGTACTTGGTGAAATCTTTGCTTATGTTTCTTTTCTCTTTGCATTGTAACTGTTGAGGCCCTTAAATAAAAATGGATAAAAAAGAAAAAGGATCAGAATCCTGCCTGGAATTTTTATGACTGAGTATCAACTTCTCAAAACAGAGAATGTTATGCAGGGTTCTTCTGCCAAGGGCAGAAGAAAAAGGCAAGGTTTGAGGATTGACTATCAGAACAGGACACGGAGCAAAAAGATATGTCCTGTTTATCTGCATCCTTACATCAATGGAGGAAGGAGAGATCGTGAGCCTTTTACTAGTAGGAAGGAAAAAAAGTGGCTGCTTTTATCAGAAAAGAAAGAGAAAAGAAAAGTAAAGGTTTCACGACTCGGGAAAGTTGGAGGTCTCTTTGAATTGCTGTCTGTTGACAGGTCCCAGCTCGCCACCCACGCACACACAGACACAGAAGATGCCAGTGGTAAGAGTTTGTCACATAACAAGAGTCCTTAAATAAACAATGAGGCTGAGGCTCCCTGCGTCGTGCCCAGAGGTGGTTTTGGATCTTGGCTCCTTGTTCTCCAAAAAGCCTGCCCCGTCAGGGTTATCCTTAACATGTATGATGAGAAAGTACTGTTAATGAAAGTCGTTTATTTGCAGTTTCACTCAGTCAGACCTTTCTCTGGAGGAACATGAGTAAGAAGGAAGGAACAGGGACCCCAGCTGAGTTGTGCTGTGGAAGGGGCTGTAATCAGTAGCGATAATGACAGCCTATCATCCCATTTTACACTGCCTGGGAACTCTGCAAATTCAGGTGGTCTGCATTAAGTCAAAAAAAACCCCATTATGAGTCCTTTAGCCAGGAAATGTGATAAGTGCAGGGTTAAAATTATGCTTAATTTTGCTTTATTACTTGCACATGAATAAAAGCATCTAAATCCTACATAAGCCAAATCTCAAGGGGAAAAACATTTCTGTTTTGCCTAATTTTAGCCATTTGCCTCAGGTGGCAAACTTTTTTTTTAGATGGGGCTAAGAGTAGAGCTTTACACAGATATAGGCATGAGGTCAGCCCCAGAAGTGCTGTAGACATGTTATCATGGCACTGCATACCTAGTTAATCCTCATGATAAATTCTTCCTAAGGTGTTTCCTTTTAAGTTGCTTGAGAACAGCAGCTTCAACCTTGGGAAGTTTGTATTTCAGCTATGTGAGGGGCTTGGTGAGGTGGGGAGGTGTTGCTTGTAGTGGCTGGACCAAAGAGACAGCAGTTCTGCCACATCCTAATGTGGCGTTCGCTTGGGTGGCGAAAGGCTTGTGCTCCCACTGCTGAAATTTTCTTATTCAAAATTGCCTGAGAATCATGTCTTTAAGTTTGTAAATACTTTTGAGGCCTCTTATGTTGTCCCAATCCCGTTGGTAGGTAGAAGGCACAGGAACACCGAATTATGAAATAATTTATGTTGGAAAGGACCTCTGGAAGTCATCTTGTGCCCTCTGATGTTCTAAGAGGGTTTGAAGTAGATCAAGTTGCACAAAGCCTTGGCCAGCCAATATTTAATTATCTCCCAAGAAGGAGAGTCCGTAACCGCTCTAGTACATCTTTCAATATTTGACCATCTTCCTGGTGAAAATTTCTCTCATTATATTTAATTGGCATTTTCTGTCCTGTAACTTGGGTCCATTGCGTGGTATCCTATCGCTGCACACCTCGGAGAAGAGCCTGGTTCTGCGTTCTCTGCCAACTCCCGTTAGGTAACTGAGGACCACAAGGTCTCCCCATAACCTCCTTTCCTAATGCTGAATAAACGCGCGCTCTCAGCCTCTCCTTGTTTTCTGGACTGGAGACTCTCCTGACCATGGCCAATTGAGGACTTCGGTTTTTAGGCCTATTGGGTTGGCATCTTTCACCAGCACTAAAAAATAATTCACTTTTCACTTTTCTTCCATAAAGTCTTTATTGCTCAGCTTTCAAAAGGGAAAGTTTTTTTAAAAAATTTTATTCCCCTGACGTGCCACCTTTTCAGTGTCAATTAAATAACATCCAGCAGCCAGGCAATAGTATATTGTCTGCAGTAAAAACCAGCAGCGGTGAAAAACTAAATACAGAACTGCTAGCAGAATAGTGATTTAGCCTGGGGTGAGCTGCATTTGAGTGCAGTCACTGATATTTATGTGCTGACGGTAGGTGCTCTCAGACTCATTCCTTTCAGGCTGACAGAAAGCATTAATTGCAATTCTTTAAAACAAAAGCAACATATTTGAGTAGGAGAAAATACTGCCTACAGGACCTTGTATACATCTGAGCATTGAGAGACTTCTTTTCCCAGCTCAGTTATTTTCTGGCTTAAACAAGTCAGTCTAAGTTGTGTGGGCACCTGTCTTCGTCTTTGTCTTTTGTCACCTTTTGGGGTTAGGTGTAAGCGATGTGCTCAGACCCGTTGTAACTGGAACTCTGTGGTTCTTGTCCCCACTTGGTCCCCAGTGCCTCCATCATAATTCGTACTGGAGCTCTTTTCAGGCCCAAACCCAGCAATTCCTTTTGTGTGTTTTTTTGGTTGTTTTTTTTTTTGGTTTTTTTTTTTTTTTTCAGAAATGGAAAAAAATATGCACCAGGATAATACGGATGCAAGCCATGACAGGTCTGAGTGCCTTCAAGGGCATCCGCGCAGACCTGACGTCTCCCAGAAGACTTAGGAACGGAGCCTATGGAGGAGATGTCCTGTCTGGATGCGATGGGCTTGTGGGAGCGCGGCACTGGACACCATCCATATGCAATTTGTAATTTCGAAGGACCCTGAGACTTGAACAGCATAGGTTTAAGGTAAACCAGCCTGCTTAGTCTGGGGGCCTTAAGTCTCTCCACTGTCTGGGTTTTATCACAGGCAGCATAGACAAAAAGCCGACTGCTGATGTTGGGTGATGCTGTCTTCTAGAGCTGGCAATTTTGGATCCCATCCTGAGACACCTAACTCTCCTCATGTAGAGAGAGCCCTAGTCCTATTTGTCTTTAGTCTTTTTAAGACCTTATAATAAATCTTGTTAAAAAACAACCACCCCCAAAGTAAATAACTCCCCTACCCCCACTAACTCATGAAACAAAAGTACTTCGGGGTGCTTCTTTCATGAAATGGATGGGCTGCAGTGTTGCCCTCGGATCGCATGTTCTGGTCCTGTCACATGTCAATGTTCAAACCTTGTGCTTTGAAAACAAAATGATGTGCTGCTGCTTATTCAACATCTAGTTTGCACGGTTTACTGCACAATATATTGTTCTGATCATTTATATTTTAACTCCAATATTTATTTTAGATTTAGATTAATAACCTCAGTGCAGTCTATTGTTTTAAAAAAACAATACAGTTCCGAACTTCTCCATAGCAGAAAAGTTTATAATTGTCTAGTCTAAATTCAGCACTAAGGCTGGCATTTAAAAAAAAAAAACAACAACGAACTTACCCATTTCGGTTTGGGTTCCCTAAGCCAGACGTGACTTTACAAATCATGTTCAGACCCAACCAAAATGCATGACTTGTAAACTTGCCAGTACATCGTGTTCTTCACTTGCACTTCTTGTTTTATCCTTCTCTGTGCCACGCTGGGTACTGTGCTCTGATCTGTAAAAATTGATGCCCCAGTCAACAAATCAATATGTTGATTTCCATGGTTCCTTGTGCACCTTCGGCAATGTCTTCTGCAAATTAGAGCTCTCCCCAGCCTTTCATTGGGGTGCCTGGTATTTTCTCCCTGACTGACACCTGTCCTGGCGATGCATGCTTGTGCTGGAGCAATTTTCAATTCCTTTTCTCTGCAGTGTGTACGGCAACAGGCAAAGAAGATGTTACAAAGGGCACGGCTGCCAAAGCGAGAACAAAAATTCCAAAGCTTTTTATCTTGTTTATTTTTTTAGAGTTTTCTTTAATACTCTCTGTGCTGTGTACCAATGTAGTTCAGTTCTCCAGATCATTTTCTGTTGCAGGAAAAAGAAAAATTACTTTTCTCACTCCTAAATCAAATGCTCTTTTCCACACGCTTCCTTTAATGCAGAATTTCTATCATCTGAGTTTACTCTGTCTCATTTTCCCATGTTAGACTAGGTCATGCTGCTTCTAGCTGGGACTTGGTTTACTGATGTCGTAAGTGAGTTTTGAAAGGTCTGGTGCTAGCGGGGTGAAAGGTTTCAAGGAGATGTTCCAAATCCCATTGCTTTTTTTTTCTTAAGAAAGTCCACTATTGCAAAATCTTTGCCTCTGTGCCTGTTCTTTTCCCCTATGCCTCGCCCTGCATTTCTCCGAGAGATGTTTTCCATCCCGGGTTGCTGTAAAAAGGGAAGCTATGAAACCACCCACCGTGCCTAACGCTCCCTTTCCCTAATGCGTTGTCTCCCATGGCTCGCTTTGACCTTCTCTATCGAATTTAACTTTCTTCCATTTTAATAAGGGTTGGTAAAAGGAAATCTTTCCCCTTCCATTTCTCCCCCATGGCAGGAACTTCCCTGCTGCGATTCCCATTTTAAAACATGCCGACGTTTGTGTCTATCAGAGATCTCCATCCACCTGGCAAAGCCACGGGTGAAAAGAAAAAGGGGAGGGTTTGGGAAGCAGTTACTGGTGTTTCATGGTACGTCTACCTTGGAGATGGAATACAAACGACTAAAGAGGGGCCGGGAGGGCACACGGTATTGCCGCACAAAGTTCTTTTCCGTGCTAGTTTTGCATCATGTCTCCAATCGGATCAGGTCGCACGCTTGATGCAAGTCATCCTGAACCACAATTGAAGGTCTTGCCTGCCCACTTCTTGGGTATTTCTTGAGAGAGGGTTTTTTTCTTGGTGTAAAATGTGCTACGCCAGCTTCTCTTGTGGGTCAGGGGAAGTTTTGAAAAAACAGTTCAGGTGAAGGTGGCTGCTGTTAGTTTGATTTTATTTTTTACTATGTGCTTACTATTACCTGCTCTAGTTTTGGTTAGGGGACAGTTGTGGTACATCTAAATAGAGCAAAACAGCCATTTGCAGATACCTGAACCATCTCTGAATGATTTCCTCCAGAGCCAGAAACAGTAAAGCTGCAGTAAGGGTTTGTGACTCGGTTTATTAGGTGAATTAAATGCTGCACCGTGTGAAGATATTGTTCCTTGTTCCAAACCAGTGGCTTTGCACGGCCCTGAACGGTGACACGTGGATCTGCCAGCACAGTCGGACCAGGAATATTTGGACATCTCTACAAAGAGCCAGATATCACTTTAGAGATGAAAATTACCCTTTTAAATCTGATTTTACCATCTGAAACAAGGGCCCTTTCGTTTGCTTTGTAGGGTGGTTTCCTAGGGAAATGGGAAGAGCATCTCTGTTGCTGCCCTTGCAGTATCACTGCTCCGCTGCTTTCACCTGTGGGCAAGCCCAGGCTTGTTTCTCCAGACAGGCTTTTCCAGTTGCGTAAAGTGTTTGATATATTTGCTTCTCCATTTTCAAAGAGATTTTTTTTTTCCATCTGTGGAAGCAAAAAGTGGCTTCTTAATTTTAAATAAAGATACCAGTGCTCATATTCAAACAGAAAAGGGAGGGAGGTATATTCAAGTGCACTTGCTGCATTTCTCTTTTCACACCTGTAAAACGTGCAGGATAAAATGCTGACCCACTGAATTAAATGGGGAATTTTGTCTTTTATTTCGGCTGAGGTGAGGCTTTGACTGTGGAATTCGGAGTGTAGGTGTTTGGCGTGTTAACCCACAAGCTTTGATATCCTGCAACGGGAGTGAATCCAACGGCGTGCACCGGACGCGGCACCTTGCCCATGTTACTTCTTGTCTCCTTGTGAACCCTTTGAGCTGGCAGTTCAAACCAGGGCGTCGTGTGGCACCTTTATTTATTTATGGATGCCTCCTTTAAAGAAGCTTGGCATGGAACTTGCATTTTGATATCTATATAATTGGAGACATTTTAAATGTAATAACCATTTATTATTTTGCAAGCAGGACCAAGTGAATAATTTTAAATGAGCATGCAGTTGATAAATACAATTCCCTTTGCCGTACATGGAGAATTTGCCAAAAGGACACTTTCCCAAGTTATTTGTTAATTCTTTTTTTTTTTTTCCCCCTTGCACATTTTTAATACTCCTTTTCCCTCCCTTTCCCAATGACTGATTACAAGCAAACTTCAATGTTTATATTTGAACTAGTTGTATTCTAGTGACTAAAGTAATTTTTCATCAACAAAAGGAAGAAGTGCCAAAGGGGCACATGAGATTAAAGTTCTTTATTGTAGGCATTTGTGAGAGTAAAATTTAATTGTGTATGTGTCACGGAACACACACAGCACCGGCCCAGATGAACTCCACTCATTTCCAGGTGCAAGGGAAAGGGAAAATTTCCACATCTTTCACCCATCTGTACATCCAAATATGTAAATATATCAGATAAAACCTGAGTCAACAGTAACAATCAACCCTAAATTTTACTTGTAAACCAGTGAGAGATTTGATGTAATGTCTTTAACTATTAATGCAATGGGCTGATAATTGGACTTCAGCAAATTAAATGGAGTAAATAGGATTATCCACATTCCCTAAATGTCTGTTTCCATTTTCCTTATTTTTATTCATGGATCTCCCATAGGCAAGAAATGAAATGCAAAAAAGCAATGCAAAATTCAGCAAAGACTCTTCTAGCCCATAACCTTTCCTTAGGGCATATGAACTATATGATTTATAAATAGCTTATGTAGACACAAGATAAAAATAACCTAGGCAAAAATAAAACAGAAAAAAAAAAAGAAAAAAGCCCACCAAACTCCTGTTAGATGAAGTTCTGATTCGAGCACTTTCTATCCCTAAAAACTCCTGGCTCTTACCTCTAGAATTTTTTTAAACTTTCCTTTTTGTGAGATAAGGGCGCAATAACTTTCTCCTTCTCCCAGCTTTCTCTTACCTGCATTAAATTTTTAATATTCTGACTACTTTTATCTTGGGTTGACATCCCTCCTCCAATAACTTGCAGTGAATGCATGGGTTGTTGGGATGGGAAAGTGCTGAAGTGCAAGCAGTTTTCCATTCTGGGGGTTTCCAGCCCCAGCCCCGCCGTGCCGGACCCAGAAGATGCAGCCGGGGCTCCCCGTCTCTGCGCCAGTAAAGCCCAGCCGGGATGCGCTGCCCTTTGTAACTGAGGTTGGATGGCTGCGGAGCTGAGAAGCCAGAAAATACTGAATACCAACTCTGGAGAGTGGCTTTCCTCTGTGCACATATTTCAGTCTCCGATTTGAGAGCACCTCCCCATTGTCCTTGGCCCTAGAAGATCTGGACTGTGGAAGCTCAGAGGAGATGGTTTCCATTGAGCAAGGCCGTGTGAAGAGTTTTCTGTTTTCTCCAAAATATTAATGTTGGCCTAAGACCCTGGAAGAACAGTATGAAACTCTCCCTGTTAGTGTTTTATACTGTCCTCATTCCCGTTGATCTGGCAGAAGTCACTGTTTTCTACCATTTAGATATAAAACCTTATTTCTAATTTGAAATAATGTAACTTTCAAGTCCATTTATTTTGTATGATTTATTAAGAAAGTACATCAGTATCACCAAACTAATTATCATAGGCAAATGACTTGTCATAAAATTAATGTACCTAGTGAAAAAGTTAATAGTTATTATTTAAATTCCTCTTCTTTGCCTGTAATTACTTCCAGATATGTGAATGAATACGATTAATACGGAAAAGTGAAAATGAAATGAATTTGTTTCAGACTTTTTCCTCCACAACAACCCTTTATCCTGCGACCTTTATTCTAAGAGAAAGGACCCTAGGAGATCCAATTTTTATAATTAAATATTTCTTTTTCTTGCATAGATGGAAATTTAGAAACCTAATCTGAAACCCCACAAAATATTGCATGTTTTAATAACTAATGAAGTTCCTTGGAAGTAAGTCCTTTGAGCAAAGAATTTAAGGAGGGGGGAATATTTAAAATATTGTGGTGAGTATTTTGAAAATGTTGGGTCTATTAGTTTTCCGACAAGTTATTTTTGTAATCATAGTTAAAGGTAATTATTGTTCTTGCCACATTCCTAAAATAAACTAGATAAACAGCAAACAATGTGTTTTTCCAGCTAAGTTGTTATAATTTTTGCTTTACTCTGTGTTTCCTCTTAGCCCAACTTTCTCTCCTTTATAACCCAAATTCATTATTCCTGTTTCATCAGCTTTGAGGCTCCGTCTCTTTTTTCCCCGATGGTTTACCAGGTCCGTTGTTTTCAGAGCCACTTGATTCAGGCTCATCCTTGTGAAAGGAGATAACAGGACAAAGCGGAGTCCGACCAGAGCAGCTTTGACCGTTTTTTTGAACAGACCGCATGCAAACTGATACGATGGCACCCTCACCTCAAGAATCATCAGTGCAAGGAATGAGTATCAACCCTAGGCATGCTATTTGCAGAAAAGCTCTACGTAACTTACTTCCAACACGCGTGATACTTAATTTTCCATTAGATCATGCGTGTGGATAATCCTCCATAGCAAGTATTTGAGAGAAAATTGCCACATTCTCGCACACAATGTGCAAACAGAAAAAGAACCTACTCTCCTTAAAAGAACTTCTTTGTTACAAATGATTTACTCAGCTGCCCGGTGCAGAAGCCAGACTGTCAGTAGGATGATAAACTAGTTCCTACCAGGTAAAGACGTGAACCACGATGTTATGTTTGGACCATCAATGTACATAAAATATTAATACTCTGGCAGTTCTGAACGCCTATGTGATACTTCTGAAGAATTGTCCAAACACAGGTCAAATACCAGGTACCTTCCTAAATAAATCTCACTGGGGGAATCCGACTCCATCCATTAACTCACACGCAACAAACCTGGAAATATGCTTCAGCATCTGGGCACAAAATTCTCAGCAAAGGCAGTAATAAAGTATGTCTTGTTTATAGAGATGACTGAATCTTCCTGAGTTACTGTCCTCTACGCATTACAGTATTTACAACATTATCGCTATGTGCATCCTGTAACTAAGAAATAAATCACTTTAAAATATTGTTCCATTAAAAAAACGCAGCCAGCAGCCCAGCACGACGTTACTGCAAGGTTGTGCTCAAGAATTTAAGTGCACAAAAGCCAGCGTGTTTACTCAAGTGGACAGGGTGATATATATGATTTATAGTGTTATACCTACTCCTGAAATAAACATATTATTGCTAAAATGGATTGAAGGCCAGTTATGTCATCTGGTGAATTTGAGTTTGACATGAATAATCATTGGCATAAGCTGAATTCTGACATTCCCAAGCATTGGGAGCGAGGCTTTTGAGGCGTCAGGTTATCACAGCCTGCAGAAGTTACAAGTGATTTTTTTTCAAGAAGAGGCAAATTCTCGCCATCGGGGACCAAAGCCATCGGATAGGGAATGTCCTCATATGCTCCATACTAATCTCAAACGCATTATAATGCTAGAGAGGTGGCTATACAAGTGTTTTATCCTCTGTAACCATTTATCTTTGCGAGTGACTCATGATTTGGCACCCGATGGAATCAGTAACAGCTTTTTCTGGTTTTGGCAAGCAACGAATTCTGGTTGCAGCACATACTGACAACAAATGAACAAAGCTGTTAATGGTTTCCATGTGTTAGAGATAAGGACATTGATTATAAAAATGAATGACTAAGAGAGGTAGAATGGCTTAATTAGTCATCATGCTGCTTTGCTTTGAAAACCCCTATGGTCTTTGATTAAACACAGGACTTCTGTCAGTCAGAATCACTTGCACTAGCAAATAAAAGGCAAGCAAGAGAGGAAGGTGGCTGTAACTTCTGCCCAGTTGTGGTGAGCAGTTGGATATGGTGTAGTCTTTGTCAGCAACATCTGCTGTGTCTTTTGGTCAGCTTAAATGTTCACACAACTGGCTCTGTCTGGCTCTATGGGATCTTCCTCCATGTAAGTATGTTTCAAAATTTAGGGGCTGAGATCTTTTCCTAAGATCTCCCTTTGCTAGCATGGGGAAATCCAGGTGGAGTCAACAGTGCTAAAGTCATTGGTACGGTTAATAGCAAAACACCCTGAAGGATGCAGTCAGAATCTTTCCAATGCTAATGGTTCATTGCAGCTAGAAAAGGAAACATAATTTTTTGTGCGAATGGAGAATTTGCTTAACTTTAGGCATGTAAGACACCTAATTATCATCCTGCTAACAGTGCTATGGCTTGCTGTTGTTTTCCATTCTTGGATGAATGAATGTGTTATAGGAAAACTAATAATAGTTAGGTGCTGCCAAGGTATGATGTGAGGAGTTGATGGGCTTGTTCTCTAACCTTGTGAATAATTGTGTTGGTCTATCTTTTATCCAGGGTGCTGGCTTTACTGGGGATTTCCTCCCTGTTACCCAGAAGCATCTGGGTAAGTCTCCTCTCCTTGTTTGCATAGCTATGTGAGTGGAGCAGGTAAGGAGAAATGCCTCTCCAAATCTGAAATTGTAGACATGAAGGCCCTGTAAACTCTTGTTTGTATTTGTTTGCTTAGTGTGATATGTTGCAAAGGTTACATCTTGCCAGTATTTCTTGCTATGGGATTACAAGAAAAATTACAACAAAAGTGAATGATAATCCAGAGCTGATTTCAGTTTGTAGGTGAAGACAGCTAAATATATGTATTTCACTATGTGGCAGCTAAGTATCTAAACTTCCATCATCCTTGATGGAGATGTAGTTGATGGATGCAGTGGAGCTTGGGGAGCTGTTTCAGCCCTGGTTAATGTAGGTTCCCATCAGCTGGAGAGCTCTCAGCCTCCCACTGATGGAGTTTACTCGATTCAGCTGCTCCTGGGCAGGTAGCTGGTGGTGGTCAGCATGCTCTGGGGTACTGGAGACATCCAGAGCTGTGGTTTGCATGGGACAAGGCCTGAGGGAGAACTGTAGCAGCCAGAAGGCAGATGAGATGCTCGGAAATACCTGAGAAGGCACGGAGTGGTTTACTCTGGCTATGTGGGGGATGTAGCTAACTTTGGGCTGGAAGATGCGACTCCTAGAAGTCAGCAGCAGGACACTTGCTCAGGAGATGGGACTCGTACAACTGTCACAGTGGTTAAAATATACTAATGAAGAACAGTCTGCATTAATTTCTGGAAAACTCCTTTGTGGATTGCAGCTGATTCTGTGCACAACTTGGCTCTCTAACTTCTGTGGGGCATATTCGAACACGTAATGAGTATGTGTTTCTGCTTTAAGGCTACTGGCATATTATTTTGCTCCAGATTGAACTCTGAGGGTGTTTTTGCACTCTGAAAGGAGCTGACACTTTTATTTTGCAGGCTGAGTCCCTTTTTTCCTTGCATCTGTGCTTCTTTGCTTATATTAGACTCTTCCGAATAATTCAGATAAAAAAAAAAGTAGTGACATGGAATAATAAGCTGTCTGCCCTGAAGGAATTGTATCAATTCAGATGGGTTCTCCTGTCTGACTTCTTGGGAAGTGGTGTCTGTGGCTCTGCCTATTACAATATGTAGCTTTCAATCATTGCGTCTCTGTAGTGCACTGGATATTCTTCTGAATGCCTCTAGAATTTTTTTTAACTTTTCTTTGCATTTTTGACTACTGAACTGAATTATGGTAATGAGTATAATATGTACCTTGAAGTCCCCTGTGTCTGAACAAGGTTGTGTAGAAGGAGGGGGTCCTATTGTATAGAGAAGGCAGGCTCTGAATTAATTGTTAGAGTTCTTTGGTTAAATGCCTGAAACTCCTTGTGTTTCCTTATCCAATACTAGACTAGAAGAAGAAAAAAACCTACTGAAAATAGTGTGTTTAAAAATAAATACAGCATATAGCATCTTCTGGGTTTTGTGCAACAATTGAGGATCTAATCATACTAGACGAAGAAAAAAACCTACTGAAAATACAGTGTGTTTAAAAATAAATACAGCATATAGCATCTTCTGGGTTTTGTGCAACAATTGAGGATCTAATCTCCATAATATATCAATTAGTTTTCTCAAACTACCAAATGTCTTGTTATTTCAGAACCTTTTAGCTGTAAACATTATGTTCAAATACAGATGGTGTTATTCAGGTTGGGTTTTTTTTTGCACAATCTGATCAGACAAAATATACTACGTTTTGGGTTTAGCATCAGTGTTTGCAAGGCTGTTTGTAGGAAGTAATGGATACAGATGGTATTGCTAGATGGGCATAATGCATTCCTACAGCACAGAGCGAGGAGCTCAGGCATCATTTCAGAATTCACCGGCTATCAAAGGAGGCTGTCTGTCTCCTCCAGTTTAGCCGGTGTAAAGAAATATTATGGTTCATCATTAAAAAATAATAAAGCTTTGAAAGTGACCATAAATGAGGCTACCTCTACAAGGAACTCACGACTAACCAAGCAGAAAGACAAAGTAAAATCATTTACTAACGCCAAGCCCAATTCTGCTTCCTCTTGCGGTCAAAGGCAATACCGTTGCTATTGTTGGACCAAGTGGGGCTGGGCTAATCAATTAACAGTGTGCCATCTGTAATGATGAAGAATTAATGTTGAAATGGAGAAATCTTCATAGAAGGGGCTGAATCACCATTGGCTGAGTGAGTAACGAGACTATTAGGTTGAAAACGTTCTTCTGATACTCTGTACAGGTATTGTTTTTTTGAGATAACATCAGATATGTGCTGGGGACCGCCTTTTAGGTGTGCCAAGGGTGGGTGCTGTAGATAAAGGACCCGTGTAACTCCAGACGATACATGTGAGGCTGATGTCAAGTGTAGAAGTGCTGATGTGGGTTCAGATGGGGTAGGTGGAGATCACGCTTATACATGGTTGCATGTACAACAGAATTTACCCTTCCTGACAACTAAAAAAAAACCAAACCCAAATTTACTTAATAGCCTGAGATGCAGATTTTGAGCTGGTATGGAGGAGACCAGGATGTAAGACAAGCATTAATTTAGCTAATTAGCTCATTGGAAAGAAAAACATTTAACTGGAGAAACTTTTGCTGTGACTCCCAACCTGTGCCGGATGGGTTAGGGCCCTGACCGGTTTGTGGGGCTGTTCCTAGCAGGGATATTCCCTGTTGATGACTTTTCCCGCTGGAAAATCTCTGCCTTACAGACCCTTGGTGTGAAGTTAATTGTGTTTGTGCTTGCTGACTGTCCAAGCATTAGGTTTGGGCATTAGCTGAGTAGGGTGCAATATCTTTGTTTTGTTTTCATTAGCTACCAAAAATCCTCTTCCCTCCTGTACTGTGGCTTGAAAAACATGTTTTACCGAGTGCTATACCTGGTATCAGATGGTCTGTCTTCATCAAAAGGCAATCAAAGCTAGAAAGAGGCGTTTCATGTTTAGAAGAAAAAATAAATCTATAAATAAACAACACTGCAAGAAGTTGTACCAGCCTATTCAGTGTTTGACTTCCCCCTCAGGCTTCCTCAGCTTTTCTGAAAAGACACAATTCAGATCATAACTTTGTGTTCCAGTTCCTTGCTTTTCTCATTGTGTTCTCCAAGCTCTAAACCTTTACCTGTTGTTTTTTTTCTTTGCTTTCCTTTACTTCTCTCTTGCAGAAGTGGTAGTGCAGTGCACGAGTTAAAGGACCTGGCCCAATGAACCAATTAATTATTTTTTTTTAAGCTCCATAATTACTGAAAATGTTAGTGCACCTTTCTTGTGTGTGATCAGACATACAGCGAACTAAAAAGCCGAGTTCTGTATATTTGTTCCTTTAGAAATAGCATCCTTTCTTCGTGTGGCACCGAATCTGTATATTTTTGTCCAACAGAATACATTTGCACTTGAAATGGGTGTTTCTGTAGAAGCTTGGTTTTTTTGCTGCTGGTCCATCCTACGTCTATTTGCTGTGAGCATCTTGGGAAGGTTTTTGTCAAAGCAGTTGTGGCTACAAGATGACTACTTACATACCTCCAAAATGCCTATTTTTTTAATATGATTTTGAAAAAAGGACATTAAAAAAAGACCCTGGATAAAATGCCTTGAAAACAGGAACACTTCCCTACAACCTGTACCCACGCGTGATGCAGAGCAGCCCTGAGGTCAGGGAACGAGAGAGGTCAAGTTTCAAATATATTTTTCCCTGCGCTGAATCTGGATCTCCTACTTCACAGGACATCCTGTGAATAAAAAGCTGATATTCTGACATGAGTCCTCCAGCTGGATCTGCTCATCTTTGTGTGATTTAACAGTTCAAAGAGGAATTAAGTTAACACCCTGGCAGTCAGGGCATCCTCACCCTGCAGCTGGAGATCTGCCCTGACTTCAACTGGAGAAACTCAACAGCCAAGTTACTGGTCACGAATGGGTGGTTTGAGTGCAGAAAAGCTTAGAAGGGATAAGACATTGTCAGCCTTAACTGTGACCACATTCGGGGTATTCAGTTATTTGCTGTCACAGTTGCTAATTAGTGAACCTAAGTAGCTATTCACATGTGCAGTAGCTGTTGATGCTTTTCTATTTACTTTGTCTTTTCTGGGATGCTGTAAGGAGCTACAGAGCACCACAATGATTATGCCTATGAAATACTGAGTAACATATGCCATATGCTGGGATTTAGTGCCTTGAATAAATCTTAATTAGTTAAATATAACCAAACTAACTATTCCTTTATTCTGAAATTGGTAGCAAATTGAATGTGACTGATGTACAGTCCTCCATGCTAACAGGAATAAAGAGCTCTTTAGCAAGCTTGCAGAAGCAACATACTTGTAATTGCTTCTATTATTAGCAAGGTGCTTTAATCCAGTGATAATGAAGGTAATGATTTTCTTGGTTGCAGTGTAATTCTTCTCAGCATCTCTTCCCGTGTCTCACGGCAGAACACGTACTTGGAGGGAGTTGAACACCACAGAGAATTTCTGCTGCAGAGAAACCACTTCTGTCCTCCCGAGGCAGAAGCAGGGTCTCCCGGATCAGCAGTGGTGTCACAGTTCTGCTTCCAGTCGTTCAGCATCCATCTGACTAGGCCCACGTCTGCAGTGGTTCCCTCTGTGCTGGAATGATGAAGTTACAAAACCAACAAGCGTAGACAACAAAGACAAACGTGGTTGAGAGAAAAGTCCTGGAAAGAATTTAAGGCTGCATCACTGTAGGCAACAACAGTGGGTGTAACTCCACAAACCAACCAAATGTCGCTTTGCAAGTGGCTGAGGATTTTTGACCAATTCTGCTTGTGTTTTTACCCCAGTTAAATTGGCTTTGGGTTATATAAGGTATCCAATACCTAAGTAATAACAGCAATATACTCTTGTTTTATCTGTACTTAAAGCATTTTAGAATGGAATGACATTTAGTGATCGAAGGGCTGTTAGTGAGATGGTGAGAAACAAAAACCAGGCTGTGACTCATGCTTTTGTACTTTGCCAAAACTCTTTCAAGAGAGATTTTAGAAGTGTACATCTGGAAAACTACTTCTAGAGTGCGGTGGTGGAGAGGGCAGAAGAGTGGCTGTGTCCATTTAATATTTCTAATCTTCATCCGCAGTCTCTCTGGCGATGCAGTTACTAATGAAACCCAGGAAACTATATAGCCTGTGTGATCAGGAGTTGATAAATTGATTTATTTTCCTGTGGAAAGAAATAGCTCAAAACCAGTGTCTGGCTGAGTTCCTGCCCTTTAGTTCCAAAGTGGAATGAGGAAATATCAAACGTGATACTTAGCTTCTCCACGTACTAGCATTTTTCTTTGAGCCAAAGAACCTGGGGAAGGGTGAGATGGGGAAGGACATA
>NW_009611455.1:30387-56034 GCF_000690535.1 Cariama cristata
GTGATACTTGGCTCAAAGAAAAATGCTAGTACGTGGGGAAGCTAAAGAACCTGGGGAAGGGTGAGATGGGGAAGGACATACTTATACCAGTGCTTTATACTATTCAAACACTAAATAAAATATGAATGGCTATGTAAGCAAAATACAGGCTTTAAGATGTTCAATGTTTGCATTTAAAAGAGCAAGTATGTGTTTTGATGAGGCTGATAGGAGGTATGTGGCAGAGGAGATGGCTGCACCATTCTCCCTGAGTCCTGGCATAGTAGCTAAACACGTAAACCAACTTACCCATCGGCACAGGGCAGATGCTGTTGGGTTCACACAAGAGGAGGATATGTTATTAATGTATTTTTCCAGTGACATTTTTAAGGCAAATACAATTTGCTTATTACTATAAATCTGGCTATGGCAGAATAGTGGATAATGCATTTGTTTAAAATACAGGAAACTATTAGAAGATTTTTCTGGTTAAAATGACACCATTTTCAGACTCAAAGTGAAATGCAAATAAATGAGATGCTTTACTTCCAAAGAGGATGTAGCAGCCTAAGAATAATTTGTACCATTTGATTTTCATTTGAATTAGAAGTTCTAATTAATCTAAAGCTGAAAGGGGGAAAAATACTTGAGATTTCCACCTAGCTTAGGACAGAGCATGAAATACTTTCGGACTCAGATGTCATTCACCAATACCTTAACAGAAGGTGATTAGATTCTCCATGATAGCCAAGGCGGTAGTCAACGGTTTGGTCTAAGACACTTCAAAATTCTCTGATTCCATCCTGGGCCGATTCTTGGGTTTGAGGTGATTCCTGTTAAAACTTTCAGCAGGTTCCTCTGCTTTTAAATGGTTGTGTTTGCCCCTGCTCCTAAGGGGCCGTGCAGTTGGACTGGTCAAACAGAGTGTCCAAAGAAAAGGTGAGGGACCTAGGAGCCTGGAGGTTCTCCAGTGACGAGATGAACCATCTCCACCGGGAAGAGAAAAACTCCATTTTCACATGGTGGAGTCTGCACAGCAGACTTTGAAATGCATGACAGTTGCTCACGGTTTTTCCTTTCCTCATTTTAAACTTATTTACATATATTCAATATGAACATAGTCAAGTACTCACAGCCATACATATAGTAAGTGTATTGAACTACTCCTGTTTCCAAAACTCCTTGCTTCTGCTAGCTCGTAACATACCCTTGGAATATCTCCTGTGTCAGAAAGTGCTGTGGGGATGAGAAAGGTACGGAGGAAGGCATTTATTGGAAGCAGTGTGGCTATTCATCTGTGAAGTCTATAGCAACAAAACAATAAAACTTGAACTCTGAATCTAAGGGAGGCAATGGCATGGAACCGAGGGCGGTTTTGCTAAAGCTTCCCAGTGTTTTGCTAGGTGACATGTCAGACTCATTATATTTGATTCATTGGTTTCAGTGCCTAGAGCCGAGCACCAGCTTTAGCAACCAATTGTAAAAGAAAAATAGACAGTTCAGGAGCTGGGATAAGCATTAGTGATTCTCGCTGCTTTGAATTCAGTCTTATGATGAATGTTATTACTAGAAATGTCCAGAATAACTTAAAACCTGAGCACACCTGTTAAGGATTTGGACTACATTAGTTGCACTTTTTAGGAGGGTCTGAGTGTGTATACTAAGCATAGATCCACTCTTACTTTGGCTAAGGACAGGTCATGCCCAGTATAGCGTCATGTAACCAGATGGTAAAAACCTGCTGGTTCTCTGCCTTGGAAGAGTGAAGGTCAGTCCGGTTGTGTTTATGCAATCTGTCCCTTTGCCATTAAGCAGGTCTGTGCTCGTGTAGAGGGATCCTGTGTTTTCAGGTAGAATTATTGCACGTACCCACCAGGGACACAAAGACTGCTGACTAACTTCTGCCAGTGCTTTACCCCACCAACTCCCCCTTGACAATCCCTTATGGAAATCACTTACACTTGTCATGTATCTCTTCCCACAAATGGGAATGATGCTGAATTCCCAGAGAGACATGCAAATGAATACTTCATTGATGACCCATGCTGGTTGTTGGGTCACTCCCTTTTGCCTTACACCTTGCTTCCCACTCCTATTAGGAGAGCATACGATTTGCTGGTACTTCAACTGATGGCTGCAAGTGTTTGACTGATTCACTTCACTCAGACATTTTAAATACATATTTAAGTGAAGAAGAAGAATATGCAATGTAACTTTGCATAGGTTTATGAGCAATTGAATACAAGCTGCTCAAAGTCCCCGCCCTTACAGTTTTCAACCATGGTGGACTATGATTTTTAGGAAGTTCAGAAGTGAAGATTTCTAAGACAAGAGTTCTGAAGGGTGACAGTAAGGCTAGGCTGCCACGTACAAGCTTGTCTGCCACAGTGTCTAGCAACAGCTCCAGGAGACGATTCCTTCTCATTTAATGTAATGAGTAAATAATGTAATGTAAATAAGTTCCCTGGGCCCATTTCTGTGCTCCTCTTGGCAGCCTCCATTCCTGTGTAAGGAATCTATCCTGAATGTCTCATCTAAAAGGTGTGGAGATGCAGGTTTTTGTTACTCCAAATAACTTGCCCTAAACTGGGGTTAGTCAAAATGATGTTGTTGTTTGTGGTAGCTGCAATGAAGTTTTTTAGTGCTGTGATGACAACAATATTGGTCTGAGCTGCTTGGGAATTCTGGTTACTTAATCATCTAGAATGTGTCTGGTCAGGTCTAAGATACACTTGTTTCTATGTCTGGGGATGCTCATGTGGATTTATGACCTTATGGAAATATTTATTGGTAAATACATTACGGATGTGGCTAAACTGGCTGCTTTAGCTCCTTAGCAAAACAGTCCCTGAGATCCCAGGTGACAGGCATGATGTCCGTCTCGGGGGAATGGATCCAAAGGCCAGCTTCTTAGCTGGCTTCTCACAGCATCAGTCCAGGTGCAGGTCCACCACTGTTTGACACGCTTCGGGCAAAGCTGGAAAGGGTTAATTAGTGTCTTAAGTAAGTGGTTGCCCTTCTGACAGAGATTGTCAGATTCTGCATTTGTTTTTAAAAGATACACTGATGGATATTCCAACTGCATGTCTACATGAAGTTGAACACTTTATATCTATCCCATGTCAGTCAATTTGAATTTCCTTTGAAAAGAGAACTCAAGAGCCTGTAATTAGATTGTTATTAGGATTAATTTTCAAGTACTCCATGATTTCTCTTCTCCTGATTAAAACTGAAAGAAACCCTTCATCCAGCCCCCTAATCACACAGAAGGAAAAATGGTTGGAAGAGATAGAAAGGAGAGATGGGCAGATGTTATATTTAGATTGAGGAAAGGAGACTTCTCACTCCAGACAGGTAGTGGGTTATTAATTCCTCAAGTGGTTCTGCATATGTCATAAACCATGAGAGCCGCTGAGCTCAAGAGGTTCACAAATGTCAGCTGAACCCCACGAATTACTGCTGTCTCTTGGTCCCTTCCATATTGGTTGTTAAATCTTGTATATTATCCCTCCTCAGGAAGAAAAGGCAGCAATGCAAAGCTAAAAATACCTGAATACATTTTTCAACATTAAGCATAAAATATGTTGAGATATCTATGAAACGCACGCTATATATCTTCTTGTAGTGAAAATATATGCAGGGAGAAAGCTGATGCTTAAACTCAGCGTCTCCCTAAGTCCTAACGCTAATGTTGTCACTTCCAGTGGTGCCAGCAGCCTCTGAAGTTATATGGGCTCAACTTTGTGTCAAGTACTTCTGCTTCAAGTTTTTGCTCAGCCTATGCCTACAAACGTGTCTCTCTGATCTCCCGAAGACTGGAAACAGAGAATGAGGAAAAGTGGCTCTGCTGTGTCACAGGAATAAGCTGTGCGCTCTGGGTTTCATTTTGAGCTCGTGGGGAAATGTTCAGTCAAGAAAGTTACGCAGTCTTTCAGCGTGGTAGTCCCCAAGAGGACATCTTTAATATGCTGATTATACTCAGAAATCTGTCTATTCCCTAAAGTCTCTCCCTGATTTCACAGTCATCCTAGAAACCCTACTAGTTATGTATGACTGGGTCGGGAGGATGCTCCAGCTGCAGGGCTCTGCTGATTTTTCTAAAGTGGAAAGTTCCACAGCTGGACTGAAAATGTCTCTGCAGTTGTGTTTCCACCTGTGAGATGGGACAAAGAAATAAAGAAAAACCTCTTGATACATGTTTCTCAGGAGCAGGGCTAGGCTGTGTTTTATATCCTAACTGCTATGATCTTTCTCATGGTTGTAAACAAGGGGTATATGAAAAGTAGGAATGGAAGTGTTGGGGAGGTTTGGTCCTTAAATCCTACTTAGATTCTTAAAAGGTAGCCAAGATGCATGGTCTCAGAGGCTGGAACGGTTGATGTAGTTTTTTTAATTAAATACAGCTCCCAATTAGTAGAAAGCACTTTATTTGCAGAATATTAAAACTTTAACAAATAAATTAGTTTTCAAGGTCTTTGAGCTACTGATGAACTTGTCTGCATAGTAAATGGGTCAAGCTCAAGTGCGGGCAGCTTCCCGCTGTGGGATGGTTTCTGTGGAATCCTTGCACACAGTAGCGACCGGTTAATTTTGTGTTGGGAGCAACTCTGCAGTGGTTTGTTACTGCTCTGTGAAGCCAGCCAAACCGTATTCTTGTGCATAACAACAGCAGAGTCTAACATTTTAATTGGAGAAAGCAAAAATCCCAATATTCCTATGCCTAAATATTTTGCTGTTCTTTATTTTGTGATAATTAATGATTTAAATTTTCAGGCAGTTGTTATCGATAGGAAATAAGTGTTGTCCATGGTAACTGCAGGCTCTTACTAATTTTTCTTTAAATGATACCAACTTCAACTTCTTAAATTTAGGAAATTAATTTATGCAGCGCAGGGATGTCAGCAGGCTCCCTCCTGAGATGGGCCCTGCAGCTCCTGATGGAATCATCCCACCAAAACAGCAGGGCTTCCTTCTGGCTGCATCCCAGCAGCCTTGCTACGCTGACCCTTCACCATAAAATTGTTTCATGCGGGCTTTCACCTTCAGGTATCAGGCAGGGTTAACGACTATGTTTGGCTATGCAAAAACGTCGTTTAATTCTTAATAAACCACCCTGCTCCTTCCGTGCTGTTCACGTCCTCCCCGGAGATGTTTCCAGGGTAATTCCCGCAGGCAGAGTTGTGGCCCTTTGGGGTCCTCGAGGAAGCTCTCCCAGCTCTGCCTCCGCAGTCGTGGGTGTCTGCACCGAGCCCTTTCCTCCTTGGGGATTCTGATTTACAGTGCTTGTAAAGGGAGGGGCGGGAAATAAAACCACAATTTCCCCCTAGCTGGAAAAAACCTCTTGGTTTCCATTCTGTGTTACTGACCGCGCATTTTTGAAGTGGTTCACTGTAGAATAGGTCTCTGCATCACACTGAGGGTATTCTTCCATTTTGTCTGCAAATGCCCGATCCGGTAAAGAAATTCTTCTATGCTATTTATAACTTCACAGCTTCAGCCTGCTGTTATGCACTCTGCAGCAAGTAAACAATGCTATTTTAATAAAGAAAATAATTAGCTACCATTGCTAATTACGGTAATCCTTTCTGGTGTTGCCACATCATAATAAAGAGTTTTGACAGTTTTGTGCTTTGCACTCAGTTTGTGCAAAGCTATTATAATTTACCTTCCTTTCTGCACTAAAGACAAAGTTCTTAAATGTAAGGAGGAGTACATAAAAACATTGCATTATTTGGAAGAGGAGATTTTTGTGGCTATGTATAGCCTTGTTCTGATGCATCACTGTGGTGCTAGATGGAAATACAGAATCAAAAAAACATTTCCAATATAATAAAAACTCCAAGATGGTGTTCCAGCCAGGGAGCACAGACAGAGAGGTGTACAGACCTTTTCACTTTCATTTCCCCCCCGTTTGTTCTTGTCATCTTTCTCAACACAGTCACCATTAGAAGACATTGCTGCAACATACACATAGGAGCCAGGCACATACGTTACAAATGCCAATGCTATAGGTCCAGGTGACAAATTGCCAGTAAACCATACACTCAATTGTAAATATCAATATTATAGGCAGCCTTGAACCTCTGCATTTTAGCTGCTATCCTTATTAGTGCACAGGGAAGCACTCTGCTAATTGAGTATTTATTCTATTGTATCTCATTTTATTTATATTTATAATTTTTAGTGGAGGCTTTACAGGCAGATAAAGGTATCCTGCATGTCACAGGATAACCCCGCATACATTGTTCATCTTACTGCATTTTTTCTTACTTCACAAAGTTCCTATAAAGCTCGTGTTCTTTGATTTTATTTTCATTTATTTTGTGTTACAGATGACTGAAAAATTAACCCTTTGTCTATGGTTTTTAAAACGATTTAGTTGAAATAACCTAAGAAGATTAAATATACTTATGCCTGAGTTAGAACTAGGTCAGCCCTTCAGAGAGTCCAAAACTCCAAGATGTCCTTTCCTCCTTTCTCCTGACTCTAACAAGAGTTGGTACAATGTTTCTGGAATGGTGGAAGGACTCATTGATATTACATCGTATGAGATTACAGGCACAAAGAAAGGTTGTACTGAAGGAATCCAGTGGTGACTAGTCATCTCAATCAGTTTTGGGATTGGTGCTGTTCAACATCTTTATAGATGGTCTGGATGAGGGGATTGAGCGTACCCTCAGTGAATTTGCAGATGTCATCAGGCATTGGAGTGGGCTGCCCAGGGAGGTGGTGGAGTCACCATCCCTGGAGGTGTTTTTGGTGGCGGGGATTTGTAGAATCACAGAATGGTTTTGGGTTCAAAGGGACCTTTGAAGATCATCTAATCCAACTCCTCTGTCATGGGCAGGGACACCTTCAACTAGGTCAGGTTGCTCAAGAATAGCTGAAAATAGCAGACTCTCAAACAGTGCTAGCATAGAAAGTTATTGTTTTAATGAGTTGAGGGAAATCATAACTGAATTTTGCAAGTTGCTTATCCTTCACAGCACAAAATGCTGCAGTTTTCTATGCTGACTCTGACATTAGAATTATTGCTATTAATGATGACTCCTATGTATGCTTCAAGCAGTGAGGGCATTTTTATACTCGTTTGCTTTCAAAGTGACCATGCAGAAAGCCTTGCTCTTTGGTTCTATTGTTCTCCGATGTAAATCTTTATACTATACTTTGAGTTATTAACTCTGTTGCCTTTTATACAATAAAGTTCGACAAAAATATAGTAAATGAGATGTGTGTTATTCTAAGGTATGCTTTGCTTTGGGGCAGATGGGAATGAACGGTAAAGCATCGTGTTCAATTATAGCCACAGAGCTGAGTAATTAAGACAATTTTAAGACATCTCTACCTAATTTACAAGAGTAAGCTTAATCCTGAATTTCTTTTTCTACTTATGTGGCTTGATTTGTATAGGCAGAGGGCTCCGTTTGCTGGCATGGTGGACAAGGGCTCTACTGGAGTGATAAAGCAGAACATGAGATTATATTTGCACTTAGTTGATGGCAATAAGCGTTAGTGGTTATTTTTCTCTAAGTGTCTGTATTCGTGCAGAGGACACGGTCTGTCATTTGCTTGTACAAACTCAGTGTTAAGTCTCACTCTTTTATTTCTTTTTTAAATTTGCACATTATACTTTCCCTGTGGCCTGCCTTGCTCCCACTGAGTCATCACAATGCAAAAATAAGTCTTTTTCAGACAACGGGGGTTTATAGGATGCTGGAACTGACATCACCAGAGTATGAATATAGCTGATAAATAATCATTTAGCTCTTGTACTTTTCAACCACAGAGCTCAATGTAGTTTCCAGCAGAGAGTAACTGTCTTGACTCCTGCTCTACAGACAGAGAAACAACGAAGACAAAGTTATCTGCTGGATGTTATCTGGCAGCTGAATAGCACCCGAGAAACAGAATCTGGGACCTATCCATCAGCCTACAGTAACTGCTTGTGAGATGTACTATGTATACGTGTGTGTGTATGTGATCTTCCCGTTGGAAAACCAGTTACCCTTGGGGCTCTGGGAAGGAGCGCATCTTCAGATTGGTTTCTCTGGTTGCACGTGGTCTGAGCTGGCTACATGCATAAGTAGCAAGCAGCACCCAGCAGCTCTGAAGAAAAACCTGGATCAAGAGGGCAAGACCTTGAGTGAAACGAAGTGCCATAGTACTGTGGTTAGCGGTGGTGCAGATCTGCACTAGAGCTAATGGGAGTAGGGGGCCGGGCGAGTTA
The DNA here is from genome assembly GCF_000690535.1 of Cariama cristata. Taxonomy (NCBI): domain Eukaryota; kingdom Metazoa; phylum Chordata; class Aves; order Cariamiformes; family Cariamidae; genus Cariama; species Cariama cristata. The sequence goes on from NW_009611455.1 coordinate 38,594, forward strand.
TTTTGCAGCCATGTGAACTAAGATGACACAAATCTAAACCTTCGTTTTTGGCAACAAACACATGTCAGACTCCTGTCTTTGCAGAGCTGTCACTGGGACTTGTCTGCTGCATCCCAGGCCTTTGCAGAATGAAAACTGCTTCATTTCAAAATGAACACTCGTATGCCATTAGGAGTTTACTTTAAATCTCAGCCTCCCCGCTGCTGGGAGAAAAGGACCAACTGGAAGGTCTTTCTGCAAATATCGCAGAATCTTCTTTCACGTTTGCCTTGCAGATGCGTGTATCCCCTGCTAACTTCAGGATAGGTGAGCTGGGTGGAACATAGACGTGAGGGTCTGATCATCAGGGAATAAGAAGGGGAATTGCAAGATAGTTACCTTGGAAATGCTGTTAATTACTAACAATGACAATTACACTTTCTAAAATGTTTCCAATTTATTTAATGCAATCCACAGATGTAGAGGAAATGCACTGATTCCTAATTGCTTAAATTCAGACACAGGTTTTAAGGTAATTTAGATGTAGAAACAAAAGCTGCGTGAGTTTCTATTCGTTAGAAGGGATAAAAGTGTTTCTAAATAATTAGTTCTGTAACTGCTGTTTTTCCTCAGAGAAATGGAGCTACTTATGTTTTTAAAAATAGATACTCTTATAGTTATGGTAAACTGTCTGAGATTTTAAAAAAAACCAGACCTTGAAATCAGAATGATTTGTTATGTTTGCACGATTGGAGGAAGGTTAATGAACCATCTGACAAAGCTAGTGACAATTAGGCTGCTGAAATGCCCTCCTCTTTCTGGCAGTGGTTTAACAGGAGTTGGCAGTGCCTTGGAAAAGTACTCGGCCCTGGGATTTTGTCATTTCTGGGCATCTACTGTTGAGGGATGCCATGTACTTTCTCAAAACTCCTGTGAAACTTCCCACAGATCCAGACTTCAATTGGATTTCAGCTCACTTCAGGAGCTACACAACCAAGATACTCGTTATGTAGCTCATTGCAACTCATAACACTGGTGCTGTGTAATACAAACGAGGTTGAGCAGAGCGGGCAGTGGGCTTCATTGTGTGAGCAAACCCGAGCTGTGCTACACCAGTGCTCCCATCCTCTTACTCAAAAAAACTGATACGTTTGGGTTTTTTTAAGAGATCTCAGCTGAAGTGGTGCTCAGGTTACCCACCTCCTAGTCTATTTTAAGTCCCAGACTGAACTTTAACACTCAAATAATATCAACAATGAAGCAGTGTAAAATAATTCTCTGAAACTTACAGATTTTTGTAAATTATTGTAAGAGACCAGGGTTCAGCTTGGCTTCTAGACATGGAAAATTCAAATGCAGGCTATGATGACTTGGGTGGGATTGCCTGATTGACTAAGATGAGTGACTCCTAAAAGACTAGGGTATTATGAACCTTAACATGGCCGAGTAATGACCTTCTGGATTGATTTCTGTAGCCATCCAGAATCCTTGCCTCCCAACAGTGTGTTAGGAAGAATGTTGGTGAATGGAAACTCCTCTTTCTTCTGTGTTGATCTCTGTCCTGTCCAACTGTGGAAGAAGCACTTGGTTTCTTGCTGTCTGGGTCCTACCTTCTTGCCAAAGAAAGTCCTGTGTCTTGTTTCAAGTCCCATGAGCACTCTAGCAGAGCTATGCTGACCTCATGATTTATTTTCAGATGTACTTACCTTCTGCGGCAGGAAGAGGACACGTAGAACACGTGTGTGTCACTTAAATGGTCTCATCCTTTGAATTATATTGTATAAGGAGAAGAAGGAACATTATCCTGCATCTCCTGATTGCATGTTGGTTTCTCAGGTGTATCATGTCATCCTTAAACAGTATTTATTACATGAGAAGAATTAAATATTCAATTATGATGACTTCTGTTTGTTGCACTTCTAGTGTTTCAACTAGATTTGGAGAGAAATGAGGCAAGTGACTGACAAACAGTCAGCAGTCGGAGTTCAAAACACAAAGTGACTCAGATCCTAAACTTAAAATTGGTGTAGATATACCCTAGATCAAAAACCAGGGTCAGCACACAGTTGAGCTTTAATAAGTAGGTTCAAGCTCATATCTGCACTGGATAGAATCGAGACATGAAATATAATGGGGCATAAATCCTCTTTGAAAGGAAGCACTTCCAATAACTAGATTTTCTTTGGGTACTATTCGCTGATTAAAATATGTTTTCAAGCCTTCAGAAAATAAACCGGTTACATATGTTAGGTGGTTTTGTATGGACAAATGCAACCAACCTCACCTGAGTGAGTTCCCGAAATTTTTGCAAATCCCTGGTGAGGAGGGATTTGTTTTTAACTGCATCCCTAAATTAGCTTTGCAATTTCACTTGAAGGTGGCTTTCTCTGCTGTTTCTTCCAAAACGTGAAGTAGAAGTTCTCTCTTGTTTGCTAGTTTTTATGGTAAAGAAAAATAGAGGAGCTTCTTATTACAGGTAATTTTTGAAAATTTGGATACTGACTTGTATTTGTAGCAGTTCCTCTTTATCTAGTAGAGAAGCATAATCAATAGCTTTTTCAGCATGTTTTGAAAAGATAATTTTAGGTCATTTGAAGAGCCTTGATCTTGAGCTAAGAATAAATGCAAATTGGTTGTTGGAGATACTGAAGGGAATAAACTAAAATTGGTGACTTAGCATATCTTCTGTTTTTATTCTAGTCTTGTAAGAAGTCCCAGTAGAACATATCTATAAGCATAACACTTTCAAAGTGTCAGTTCCAAAACATTACCCATGTTATTTTCAAAGGGATTCCTCCTTCACGTTAGCAGAGGAACATTACAATCCAGATAGCCATTTAATGCAAGGTACATGGTTTAAATTAGTAGTGTGGCTTAGAGTTCACTTTCTGAAGACAGGTCAAAGACTTGTAAGTGTTCCAGGTAGGCACGTTATCAATTAGCCTACGTGTTATGCTAGTCGTGACTGTATCTTTGTGACACATTTATGAAGTTTGGACCACACTGTCTGTATTGAGTGTTTCAGAAATAATGCTATTTCACGCTGACCTGAGTTATTAGATTCTACTGTGTCCACTGTTTACTTGGTCTGCTGCTTCTCCATGGGTCTGTCTCCTTTCCCTGCAGATCAAGGAGATGTTTATGCCACAAACCTAAAATACCAGTCCAAATTTCCATAAGAGATCCACTTTTAATAGTCTCAGACAACTAAGAAAGCCTGGTGGAGCCATCTCTCACCCCAATGGGCACAACTAGTTTATAGAGCTAAATTGCCAGAGGCCCATGTTATGTCTACGCTAGTAAACTAAAAGTGCTTGAAACCACTCTCTGGTCCTGGTCTTTGGCCGGGTGGTGTGGAACAGCACACATCCATGCTGTGAAACTCTGGCCTGCAAAATAAGACAGCTTCATGCAAGCTGTATGTTGGGAATGGTCCTTGGCTGATGCAAACTCCCTGATTATGCCTGGAAATTTTTTGGAAAAGTGGTAGTTGGCCTAGGATAGAGCTGAGCCAGGGACTGTGCCAACAGCTACCCATATGGGCAATTAAGTTCCCGTGTCTGGAGACATTTAATTTCCTGGAATAGACACAGACACAGGGAGTTCAACAGTTCCAGACTCCAGTAACCCTCTGTTAACATGCACTGTAGCAAAAAAGTCTGGGAGATATCACTAACTATCCAGAAGTGCAAATGCTTGTTTGCACAGTTTTCTTTTGCAGAGACACTGATGGTAATAGAAATAAAATTTTGTCTTATAATGCAGTCTTATGGTTTCTGCTGGGTTTGTGTCTATACATTTATGTGTATGTATATATGAGGCTACTAAGATAGATGGTGAAATATTGCACATTTCTTCTCTACTTAATTTACTTTCTAATAAAATATCACTTTTTTTTTTTCCTGGGTAGCTTATGGGCTGAGCTAGGATCAGGGCATCCCAATCTAGATAAGAGATGCAGGTGGTCCAAATTGCTGAAATGATCCTCTGTCTATTGCTTGATGGCAGTGGTGGAGCATGCCTATGATTTTTGTCTACTCTTGAAATGGAAGAAAACATATTTTTTACCCAAATGTGCTTCCTAGGGGATCATTGTATTTTCACTCGTGGGATAAACAGTTGATGTGCCGTTCATGGCCACTTTCTCTGCTGTAGCCCATGCTATAGTAATGGGAACGTGGTATGTTGTGATTTGTTCTTCTGTGATTCTTACTCAAGTCACTGGAAAACTGTAAGCAATGCAGCTTCTGGCTGACAATACTTAGTAAAGATCTCTCTGTCTACATCTGGGTATACGGTTGGACTTGATGATCTTTGAGGTATCTTCCAACCATAATATTTTTACGATTCTATTCTATGATCTGAAGACTGAAAGCTTGCTTTATTTGTGAGCACCTAGAAATTTTCCAGGCATAAACACCTTCAGAAACAGCAAAAACACAGACCAAAGTCTGGTAACTGTGACTTTGCCTTTCTTATCCGTCTTGGGGGAACGATAATTAAGCAATTCACAGAGTCTTGGTGTCTGTAAGCCTTAGGATGAAAAACATGAGCTAGGAAGCCCTGAGTAACCTGCTGTGGTCAACCCTGCTGTGAGCTGGGGGAGCCAAGGGGGTTGTACCAGATGATCTCCTGAGGTCTCTTCCAACCTCAGAACTCCGTGACTCTGTCTTTGCCTGTAGTATTTAATATGTTTTCTTTGTACAGAAGGTTCAAATGCAGAGTAAAAAGCTTTCTCAGGCAGCTGTGTGAGGTAACAGATGTTTAGGCAAAAATGTAAAAAGATTGGAGGGTTGTGGGTTTTCCTTTAATGAGAACAAAAAGGTGGTTTATAGCAGGGACCGTGTCTGTTGCTTGTCACCATTGAGCCTCTAAACTGGGGAATGGACGGTAGAAAATGTGTATGTGCAGATGGAAATTTAGAAGGGCTGCTGAATTTGATACATATCCACCTACCTTATGCAGAAAAAAAATTTAATGTACTTGCTGGAAGTAACCAGAAGGTACTACGTTTTGGGTTTGTGTACATATGGCTTTGGACTAGTCAGAACTCTCTCTTGCAACAGAATTACATACATTTAGACATGGAGTGCTTGGAAAATAATGTAAAAAACCTTCAGTGAGAATTTATACATGTTAGCGAGCCTTTGTAATTGTTATGTCCATCTGCTGTTATCTATACTGAATTGCAAGGGAATGCCCACAGAATTATAAGCAGCCTGTGGCTCTCTTTATCTTTGCTCTCCTTTTTACACTGTTTTGAGCTCCAGATAATTAGGGGGAAGGTGTAAGCAGTGCAGGAACAAAAATTTGTATTTATGATCCTGACTTCCCAGAGTCCTAAGCTTTGCTTTCTAGGCTGTATTACGAGCATAGCCTACCGAAATGCACATTGCATGCCATTAAAAGGTTGGTTTTGCTGGAGAATAAAAAAAATAGACATTTCTCTGCAGTCTTGGCACAGTGACTCTGAAGAAATTTTAGTATTGTCAAGTTGTAAGTGGCAACAGTAACATTTTTAAAAGCGAGAGACTCTGTACTGCAGAATAATGGAATAATGCGCTGAATAACTTTCTAAGATTTAAGGCGGATCTCACTTAATCTGACTCGAGGCACATTAGGTGCTTGTCTTGTCTCATCACACTCTGCTCATCTTACTGTCAGCGTAAGAAAACAGGCATGTGAGAAGGGTCAGTCCTCTACAGGTGTCCACCCCGTTTACCCTCTGGCACTACCAATTTATTTCCATTGATTGTAAAAGAAGTGTAACTTACACTTAGTTCTGACTTTTAGCCTAATGTTCGATGTTGAGCTCTTCTTCCCTCCTCCCCCCGCCCCGAGACATAAGAAAAATGTACAAATCCGTAAGAAGGAAGAAAAAAATATTTTCCGTGAGAAGCAATTGAATGGCTGCTTTTGATTTTTATGCTTATTTTTTAAGAGCAGAAATGAGGTGTTCACATTCAGCACTGATTTTTAAATTATTTTTCTATTTGTGCATGGGATAGTGACCACCTGAATTCCTAAAGATGGGTTGGAAATCCTATCGGTCCCTGAGAACTAATAACGTAGGGATACTTCCCACTAAAGAGGGAAATGGATGCGTGCCACACTCCTTCAATCTGATTGCATCTCATCTGCAGAAAATCTCCATGGAGCTGCTTTAATGATGGCAATCTAGCCAAAATTGCCTGCAAAGAGAGCTCATGGGTTCTTAGCTGGGTGTAAAGATGCTTTGTGCAGGTTTCTTCTCCGCCCGTACCAAGCAGGCATCTTCAGCCCTCGGGTGGCAGCGGTTGAGGCTGTGCCCGTAACCAAGTAGCTAGGATCTCACCATCACGCGCCCCAGAGCAGAAGGCTTATTTTTAGGTTTTTCTACTTTCTTCAAGGGTTGTGGGTGGTTTTGGGTGTTGTGGTTTTTTTTCTTTGTTTGGTTTGTTTATTAAAAATTCCCCTTTAAGAAATTAAATCATGTTTTAGGAAGTAGGTTAGGTGACCTAACAGCCTTTTTAGCTTCTACCATCTCTGGTTGTGATATTCCTATACAGGTGTTGCAGGTGAAATCTCCACCGGTGAAAAGCACTTGCTAGGAACAGGTTGTGCTGAACTATTTAAAAGTAAATAGTTTAATTATCCCGTCACTATTTTACAGAGGCTCTCAGGAATGTCTAACTTTGTTCTGGGTTTTTGATGTTACTCAAAGAGCTTTAACATTATATTGCACTAGAAACCTCTACCAACTAAATCTTTATTAACCTATAATGACCATTCAAAAAGGAAAAGATTTGAGAAATTTTTGTAGTTGGAGAGCTTCAGGAAACATTCCTTTTACCAGTTTCCTCGTTTTCAGTATGATACTTCGTGCAATTCCAGATTACTCAAAAACCAAACAACCCCCAACATGGGGCGGGGAGGGGGGGAACCCCCACAACCCAGACTGAAAAGCCCAGTTAGTATCTTCTTTATTAGAAAAGGTTTTTTTATTTCATTTCATTTTCCTTACTGAATTTCTTTCAATGGATCCTATTTTCTTTCTGGTGAGAAGCAGAAACAGTATTAAAGCTTTCAGTTTGTTTTTGCAAGATATAGTTCAGGGTAGTGCGTCCTTGCCCCTTAAAGCTCTCCGTCTTATATGAACCTGTCAGTGGCAACTTATCATCCTCAACTCTGATGCTGCTGCCTAACATGAAGTCTGGGTACCAGCAATTTATTTTGTACTTCATTAATCTTTTCAGTGAAGTTAATTCCTTTGCCTCGGTGAGACCTGCACATGTAAGGAATGGATAAAGAATTCGGGTCCACTTTTCACTGTTCTTTTGTTTATCTAAATATCCCTTAATTTTTTTTTTGCCGCATGATATGTGGGCTCTTGAAAAATTATGACCAAAAATGTTTTGGTATTTCCAGCCCGAGTGACAGCTGTGACTAGGAGGGAAGTCTTCCTTTTGTGATGCCCAACTTTAAGGGGGCTCTAGGGAAATTATTTGCTGTAAAAGCTGCTCATGGATTTCCCCCCCCCAAGCATCTAAGAAGAATCCATACCAATCTTCAGTTGCGTGTGTGTGTTACAGACCTACTAAAGCTGCATTTTCTGCCTGGGGTGGCTTGCAGAGTTATTCATTATTTATGTTTTATGAGGTGTCACCAGTTACATCAAATTTTTTTTCTTTCTCTCTGAATAAATAAGGAAAACACTTTTAAACGAGGAGATAAATGATGGGTCGTGATTGAATAATAATGAAAATTCTTTGAACGCCTAGGATTGCATGGGAATTAGTGCTGATGCGTTCCAGTGGAGAGCAGCCATTCTCAAAGATCTCTGCATTTCTTTCATTCATATGCACGCATTCAAGAAAGGCAAATGAAAAAGAACAGAACATGATTTAAAAGAATAGCCACGAGAAATATGAAGCAGTGTGCCTGCATAATGTGTTCTTCAATATACATCTCAGATGGCTTTAATGTTTAAGTATCTTAAACACACGTCCACAATCCTGCACAATCAGCCTGCCTTCAAAACCGTTCCAGACCTGTCAACACCAGGGTCCCGGCTGCTTCTCCTGGGAAGCTCAGGAGGTGCCCGGGGAAATATTTCGGTATCAGACAACACTTTAACAGAGCCACTTGCCTGGAGCTGATGGAAAGAAAAGCCCTTGTCATACATGGTAACACTATTGAGCCTGTAAAATTCAGCAACTGCCCTACATATTTTTCAGCGCTGTTTACACCTTTTCCTTAACTCTTTGCACAGAAATTGCAACTCTTCTGATTTTTATGCCACATTTCTACCTTTTTCGAAAGTCCACAAGGGACCAGACCACTAAGCAAGTTATGTAAGGGGAGCAAAAAAAACCCCAAACTTGTATTCTTTTAAGACTCAAATTTTGTTGTTGAATTCATACGTTTTTAAAGTCAGAAATTTTGGAGTATTTAATGTGAAAGAGAAATTGATGATGGCATGAGGTGTCTGATGTGGTTTTATTTACAAAAGATACCAAGTCTTCTCTTGCATATGCTGTTTCAGTTCATGCTTCCCTGCACCTTGGTCTTTCAGCTAGCAGCCGCGCTACAAAACTGATTTCCCTAGTTTTTTCTTTGGAAAAGATAAAATGTCTTATTTGAGTTGTGCTTTATAATTCCCCATTTCTGCCTGTTTGCTGTCCTGTTTCTTATCTCCTTAGTGTGCACTGCTGATAGAAAGATCCAAGTTTGGCAAAACCCACAGTAAGGTACCTTTGCTAATCCCGACCTGGAAATCCAGTCCAACCGAGCACCAGTAGACTGGGCCCTTGCCTTTTGGTCTTGAGTCTTCTCTTAATGTAAAGTTACGCCTGAGTCTTATAGTTCTGGAAGTACTGCCAATCAACAGAAGGGTTCCTTCTTTCCTTCCTGTAGTTCTTGACTATTTCTTTTTTTGTTTGCTAAGACTAAAACCAGAAAGGATTTAGAAACCAGTCAGGATTTAGAAAAGGCAGAGTATGGAAAGTTGATTTTTGACCCTCAGGAAATCTGCTCATTTCACTCACACTACTGATCATTCTACTCTTCTAAACAGCAAGACTTATTTCTTTTCAGTGCCTTTCAAGAAGCTTCCAGCTCTGGTTTTATTTTGTGTTTTGGTGTGTGGTTTTTTTTTTCCATTTAGTAATAGCTCTTGATATTTTTGTCTGTTACTTTTGCTTTTGTTTTAACACTCTTTTGACCACTTTTGATCTCTGTAAACAGCTTCATCACTGCCTCCACCTCCTTTCATCAATGATCCAAATTCAGTCCCCCTCCCTGGATTCCAGTGTATGATAAAGAATAAAACTCTTTCAGTAACGTTATTCTTTTTTACTCAAATGATTATCCAAAATCCCAAGAATCAAATGAAGATATCAAACTTCTTTTATTTCTGTTTATTTAAAAACATGCAAAGACATAATCTGCTGAGAACATCGCAAGCAAGTCAACCACTGCGGTCTCAACTTCTGAGATGGAGGTGCTGGACAAGAGAACTTGATTTTCTCATTGAATTTTGTTGTATATCTCCTAGTCATTCATGTAAAAATGTACCTACTGAATTATTTTAATTTTATCCAGGCTTTTAAGAAACATGATCACAGGTTAAATGGTTTTATGCTATTAGAAGTGTCTGAAGGCTTACCTGCTCTTCAAATGCAATTAGTGCACTAGCAGCCCACGTGCCCCCTCATCTCAATGAACCAGCTTTGCATGTCATGCTACTGCTGAGAAGGTTGTGTTACTCCAACACAGGGTCAAGTGCCAAAGTGTCCTTACAGATCACCCCTTGCCACTTCAAAAAATCTGGAAAATCAGCAGTTTACATTTGTTTTTTATTATTTCAATTAAGTAATGTATTTCCCCTACATTTAACCTAGTAGTACATAACTAAAACTTGTACTAATAGCTTTTAGCAGCTTTAGTATTTAAATCCTTATTTTTACGGATTTAATGAGAAAGAAATTCGTAATTCTGATGCATTTTTCATGTTTCAGTGGGGCACGACAAGAACCCTCTCTCTTTTGCAAAACGAGTTATGTTTTATGTGGGACTTGACTATTGCTCCCTACGAGTCTGCTGGAGCTCTGTGTAGAACTGCGATGGTTTTCATAGGCTTGGAAAGATTTTTACCATCCCAGGTCACATTCTGCATTGATCACTCATGGCTGTACAGCTGTTCTACAGACCTGGTGCATTTTACAGTCCCAACCTACGTCTGCCTTGGCTGGAATCTGGCCAGCACAGGCAACATGAATGATGTTAGCGTGATGCTAGCTTTATATCGGTACCTAACTGTGAAAACCAATAGGCTGAAGTGCATGCTGACAAATCAGTGCTTTATCAGTCCTCTTAGCCATAGATTTGTCTGACCACGTCTCATCCCCCGTTGCAGTGCAGATCGTCATCAGCATGATCCCGTACTCGGTAATGTCTTCATCCATTCGCACGGGTCTGCAAAAGTTTGCCGGCTGCTGTTCCTTGGCAGTTCTGGTTTTGAGTGATGAAAAACCATTGCCTAATTCATGAACTCTATAAACCTGTGCATTTATATGATGTATATTTATAGGAACTGTTGTAGTCACACTTGATATTAATAAATTTCAAGGCAAATGATCTTTAGGATCATTGATTTCTTTTTTCTTTTTTTTGAGAGCACCACATTTGCATGATGAAGCCCTGGCACCCTAAGATTATTGCAGTGATTTGTTTTCGTGATTATTGTTCAAATAAGAACATGGACATGAATAATTATGTCTTTCTCTTGCTATCATAAAAATGTACCTGGGTCAGGGGAGATGGGTATCTGAAGATGTATGGCCTTCAAAATAATACCAATGGGGATACAGGTGAACTAAGTGATTCTTCCTAGCCTTGGTGCAAACTGTGAGAACCCACAACTGCTTTCAGTAATTGTGGGAGATGGAGAAACACAGAAGTAAATGAATGAGATTTCCGTCAGTAAAGGGAAAAACAGATTTTGGCTAACCTCACATGGGTGCAGAAAGCAATGAGCCGGCATCTGCTTTAACAGTTTGCCTTAGTAAGCAGAAGCACGTGGCTTTCAGTCCTGATCTGGTGCCCATCAAAATCAATGGGGGCTGTTCAGATCTTCCATAACAGGACAAAATGCTCAGGTTCTCTCCCAGGCTATAGAAGCATATGTAGGTGAATATGACCTAACTAATGCAGAAAGATGCTAAAACGGTCAGGGTCCTACCCATCCCCCTTGTGAGCAATTTTCACTCCTGAGAGCTGCAGCAGCTCCTGTTGGCATCCTGGGTGTCTCTGCCCACTAGGAAGTTGTTAGCTCATTACGCAGCACTGAGTTTTAATTAAGGCCGGAGTTAAGTGTGTAAAGATATTCTTTTTTTGTAGAGGAGAAGTTAGAAACAAAAAATTAACACAACGGTAAGCAGAGCAGAATGGCCTTAAACAATTCATGTAATTGTATAAACATAATTTTACAGCCTTTTTTTCTTACATGTAATATATTGAGATGCGGATTCTGTGTGTTGCAAGAAAACTTGATAGCGTGTGAAATTAAAACTACAGGCAGTTAAATTATTGATAGAAAATCAAATAATACATTTTTGTAATTGTAAACCACTTAACGCTTAGATGTCTCTCTTCCTACAAGAAATTCACTATGATATGCCTGGATATATTTAGTGGAAACAATTGAGACAACTTAAATTTCCCCATCTAAGGAACATGGATCCTGCACATCTCTAGAACAATCGGAGAAAACCTCACCAGTATTGTTCCTCAAAAGTACAACTGCATCAAAAAAAAAGTGAGTGGACTATGACCACGTGGCATCATTCCTGTTCAGTGTTTCTCATAGCTCCCTCTCGTCGGATGCCGTACGGGCTCTAAATCCAGGCAGCTCCCCCACCTATTGCGAGTGAAAGAATGAAATCTTTTCCAGCTTCTGATAGACGAGGTGTTTCTTCCTGGATCTTTGGGAGGTCAAGAGCAGATGGTGGTAATAGCACAATTTGCAGTAAAACGAAGTTTTCTGCCCCCAGACAACTGACATTCTAAGTAGGGAAAACAGACCAAGCCCAGAAGAAATGGAGTTGTTCTCTCTTGTTCTACAGAGCGATCTGCTGTAGGCTTTGAGCAGATAACCCACGACCGTACCCAAAGGTTGAGATGGAATTTCAACCTTTGTCCTATAAGAGACTTCACAGCAGTAATGGTGTAATACCAATAACAAGTAGGCTAAGATAAAGACATTTCAGAGAGATTTAGTTATCGTTTCTCTGAGTTATGAGTAAGATTGAGCGTGTTTAAAATCAGACACTTCAGAAAAGAAATTCTGAAAATAAGCTATCATCCCAACAATCAAAAAAAAGAAGCAGAGCTGTTTTTTCCTGAATTCCCCTCCCTTCCCAGATACAAATCCCCTCTCGTACTGAGCTGCCTTGTTCAGTACAAAGCTGAAATCACGATGTGTGAGGTGCGCTGCACGCACGTGCCGGGGCGACTGCGCTGCCGGTACAACGGCATTACTCCCTCACAGGTGAACGGTTGTGTACATACGGTATGGGAAATGTAGCTTCAAAATTGTTAGAAGACAAAACATTAAATATGCTGAGGGCTTAATAAGAAAAACTAAATAATCAGTGTAGCTTGTGCACTGATGTAAATTTACATGAGGGAGATGGAGATAAGCCTGCAAAGTACTTCTCCATTCCTCAGAAGCAGGCTAACTCTGATACATTTTAAAAGGTTTGGCTGAATTCCTGCATCCTTGTGCCAGCATAACTTCTTTCAATAAAACCAGAAATCGAACATGTTTTTAAAAGGTCCGTGAGCCTTCCTAACACTGTTATTTCCCGTAGTCACTTCTAAATACATGTGCTACTTCTAAATAATTCCTTATTTTTAATCATGGTTTAGTTATGACTTTCCCTGGTGCAGAAGAATATTGTGCAAGCTTAAGATAGTGTTCGGTGCAATATATCACAGGAAAGATGTGCTCTGATCTGCATTCCTAAGTACTGTCACTCCAGTGATGCATTTTAGTGCAGGAATATAAGAACCGAGCTGAAAAATGGAGGGTATATATTATGTGCTTGTGAAGGACCCTAATGAAATCCTAGGTGGAATCATTAGTTAAGAACAGCATCTGTCCCGTTCAGAGGAGGTGTGAGATACTCCTGTGTCTGAAAGTCAAGGAGCTCACAAAGGATCTTGTTTTTACCGGGCATGCTCATCTTAAAGTGTCTCAAAGCCTTGCATTCCCAGATAGTTTTTATAAACTTCATTTTGAAAACAGTTCTAGGCAAATCTGTATAATGTTTAGAACACATGAATTGCCACCATGTCAAAGGACAAGTCTATGTAACCACTAAGTAATAGTATCAAATCCAACAGTAAATACACTAAAAGGTTTCTTTCCAAAATCATCTTAAAAAACAATCTAGTGAGTCTTTCACTGGAATACCTGCCTACATTGCTGTCTTAGAATCTCCCCAATATGTCAGAAATAAGGCAGCTCCGTCAATCTGGTGTATCGAAGCTGGAAACCAAAACCATGCTACAAGCATCCCAAGGTTTTTACTTTCACACAATATTTTGGATACCAACAAATTTTTGGGTCAGTCTTTCCGAGTCTGTATTTCCCTGTATTTAAAAGCTACAACAATCCAATCACAACAGGCGCAGGCAGTGTAGGAAAACTAATAATGCTATTAGTGAGGTCTTAGATTCAAGAACTTGAAAGAAAAAGGAAACCCTCTTGCTTCAGCAAGCTGATTTTGGAAAGTTCATGTTTCTGGGAAGGAGAACGTCATCGGCTAGAAGACCACTGAAAGCCCGTAGAGGCCGTGAAGGGTGCATGTAGATGGTACTGATAACTGAGCCCTGCATGTGTTGGTTGGTTTGGAAACTATGCCTATGTAAAGCTCAGCACCTCTTTTCTGCAGTTAAATTTATCTTGCCAGAATCTAAAGTTTGAATGGTGGTATAAGACTTCGTGTTACTAGGATGGCAAATGAGGTGGTACTTATTTAAGAAATATATGTACTGATTCTGTGTCATGGTATCCCTCATATAGGATTTGGTATTAGCCTCTTGCTCTTATTATTCTTTAAACACTTTCTAGAGGTGAGTTAATAACTTTTCTTTTATGTATGCCTGGAGAATCTGAAGCGCCGAGATAGTGATAGCCAGTATAACTTAATTTCAAAAGTAATTAATGAGGCTGCATTTTAATGAGCCTTTTTATACAGAGTTGTGAACTGGGCTGTTTCATGATGCCATTGTTCTCAGGCTGCTGGAGGGGAAAAAAAAGAAAGCAGAACTTGGGAAAATTAATTTAAGAATAGCAGCAGCCCAAATAAGAAACAATCTATACATGACTTTGCATTTATTTTATCCTCACAGGTATTTTCGAAGTAAAAAGATAATTCCTTCAAAGTTCTAGCACAGAAAGGATTCATGAGGTTGTAAATTTCTGCCGTAGTCTTATAACTCATCAGCCTCCTTTCATTCTTTTGTGCTTTAGTATTCTGTTTCTTTGCGGGAATGCAAAACAGGATCTTTAATAAGTAAGCAAGGCTAAATTTTTTTTTTTTGGTGGGATAATTTGGTTTCTACATCAAATCATTTCAGAATATTAATGGCCTTTTGTAACTCTTAGATAATATCAGAATAGGGAAGAATGCGTGGGAGAATAGTTTGTCTCCTAAGGTTGAAATTTAATGAATACTGCTATGAGCTTTGTCTGTTTAATGACTTACAAGTAGGTGTAAAAGTAACATAAATGTATGTGCAATACTTTTATCATAGTGAAAATCTAGGGATTTTATTCCTGGTATAGCTTATGGTATTGGAAAAAAAGTAGAAAAAGCTAGATTTTCTCCCCCAAATGAGTATGGATTTTAAAAGATCTTATGGAAATCCCTTTCTGAGTTTCCATGATTTGTAGTAAATAAAACTTAGTCCAGAGGGCACTTGACGTTCTGGTTTGTATTTCGATGAGCCTCTCAGTAAAGACTAGTATTTCATTATCCAGACTGGTGAAAATGTCACGGCAGCACTGACTCACCGTTTCTGCTTGTGAGACCGAAAATATGGAAAAACGGACAACCCAAGAGGCTGAGATAGCGTTCAACCTTACTCACAACTCAAACACTAGAACTGATTCACTTCTGGTTTTGAGGAATTGGGCATTTTCAATTTAAACGTTCCAGGATTAGGAAGAAATCAAAACTTATAGATTTGATCGTAGGAGTCCTGTGGAGTTTGAGGAGCCATAGCAACAATCTGGATCCCTGTTTATAATCTGTTAGCAAAAGCGGAGTGGTATGATTTAATTTAATTTCTAATGACCGTAGACGCATGTTCATTTGTGAAGCTTCAGTCATTTAACCAGGATCGTGAGATGTAAGCTAACCTAATTCCTAAATGGCTGAATGGCTTTCTCTTTATCGTAATAAGTAATTGGTGATATTTTGTTACACGGGGATGGCTTAATTAAGTGGACTGTAACAACTATTGATTTAACAGGGAGAAAGAGTAGTTGTACTTTCTCCTCCTCTTCTTCCTCCTCCCCGGAGGGATGCCTGCCGCAACGTATGCTCTTGTAGTCGTGGTTTTATGTATTGCTGGGCAGGTAAAATGTCCAGCAGCTTAGTGCATTCTAGCGAAAGGCTTTGTACAGTTAACACTTAGTTTAAAAATATATTGATTAGAGCTTCACGGTACTGTTAATTTTGCTGTTTGCCATCTACGCTGCGATTTCCAGAGACAGAGCTAAATGATGTGCTGTCAAATTTGGCACTTTAGCAACATGTTATTGTGTTTTAATGGCTGGAGAGGTGTCTAAACAGAGTCCTGAATAGAAAACACAGCTTTGCAAGAGAGATATTTCAATGAAATGTCTTGAAAGGCAGCTTTTGCAAAAGTAATCAAAAATGTTCTGCAAACCAGACCACGCGGAGGAGTCATTTATTACCGGTTACAACCTGCTGAAGAACTGGCGCTGTCTAAGGAGTAAAGCCTAGCCTTGCAGCTCCCGCATAGACATCTCTCCTGCGAGTCTGATGTTTCTGAGAGCTGGACACCTTTCACTTCTGCAAATGCAGCCTTCATGCACGTTTTGGAATTTTTTTCTCCTGGCTGTGTTTTTCTTACAGCTCTCACAGACTATGGAGGATTAGCTCAAAAAGAGCTTTCAGTCAAAACGAGTTTCTGAAGGAAACCGCTCCATGTAATAGCCTCCAGCAGCCCGTGAGAAAGGCACAAACAATCACCACCACAACAAATTGTATTTATTTAGCACCCATCACAACAAAGCTATCCCTGGGCACTTGACAAAACTTTCTTGTTTACGTTACAGAAAAGCTGAGGGATCTGAATGTGAATTTATGTAAATCTCCATCTACGTTTCGAAACAGCTGTTTGCAACAACTGTTCTGTTAAATTGGTCCCTCTTTTGAATTTTTTTTTGAGTTTAAAGAAGCAGCAGATCAGAGTTCTCTGTACCAGCTTTGTAACATGTTTGGAGTTTGGCGATGTAAAGAGAATGATTTTGAAGGATCTAGCCTTGGGAAAGCATAACATAAGCTATTCTTCCTCCTCTGTTTTTAACTATGGTTCTCAAAAATATGAGCGTCATATTGCTCACAAACTGCATGTTTTTTCCATCTGTGAGCCAGCCAGCCAAAATCTGTCAACGTGATATTTGAAAACGCTCAGCAAAGCAACAACGACATTAAAGACAGTCAAAGTGTGGAGTGAGGGGAAGAGTGGGTGTAACTGGATGGCAAACACCCTTTCCTGCTAAAGCACGGAGGGATCGTTATTGTGTGAATGTGAATGGGTAGGGACCGCTTCTGAAGTCTGTTGTGATTAAGCCATGGGTATTGTCACGTACAGAAGGCGTTAACCTGCCCCTTTGGCATCCCTACTGTGGCTATGCATTTCCCTCTAGCAATCTTTCTCGTTACTGTGCATTACAGTAGTCATACCTTGTCCTTGTCCAGTGTTTGAACTACTGATGGACTTGAGGCTCCTTCTGACCAGAGGAACCAAAGGTCCTCTGTTCCCTTCTCTGCCACGTGGGCTTCAGTTGTGCGATGGTCCACTGCTGCTCATCTGGATCTATCCCATTCCTCCTCCAGCTCATTTTCCTGCAAGAGAAGAGAGGCTTGTCGGTGCTGTGTTAGCTTGTTTGGATCATCTTACCAGACTTGGAAGCATGAGTTGTTGAAGAATCCTCCTTCTAGACCGTGTGCACATATCTGTGCTCTGTACAGTGCATTTCTGCCAGTCTGTTCAATGCAGGGCTATTTCATGAACACAAGGGAGGAAGATTTTACAGCAGGGTGCTTCTGAAGTATCTCTGGTACCTTTTCATTATCTGCCCTGAGTGAAATTAATGGTCGGTGTTGTCGTTAAGCACGAAATACAATTGGTGAGTTCATCGCGACCCAAATCTTGCGACA
>NW_009611455.1:56065-82418 GCF_000690535.1 Cariama cristata
CTGGTAAGGTCCTTCAGGGTAAGATCAGCAACGGAGAGGAGGAGGAGGGATGCGCGTCCCTGAGGCAATGCCAGGGAAGGGTGACAGAGAGCTCTGCCGTCACTTGAAGATGGTGTTTCAAGTGAGATGGCTTTATAACGCTTTTGTTATACATATTGAATAGATTCCCTATGCCTAAGGAATTGAGACAAACTCAGACACACAGGCGTGTAGCTATGAGTGTGGGTACCAGGTTAGATTTTCTTCTATAGATGTGTAATTTTACTGGCGTGGCAGCACGCTATGTCCAACTTATCACATGTAGGAAGGAACGAGGAAAAGACATGTCACAAGCAGTTTTTCCTTTGTTCTGTAGTTTAGACCAAACTTAGCTATTCAGAGTGGTGAGGGCTGCACGTTCCTCTGAACGTGAAACTTGAAGGACTGCACAGATAGATTTTTACATAGACCAGGCACGTGTATATCAGTAAGCAAATAAAAGTCAATTAGTGCGCTTGAAAGGTGAAAATAGATACATGTTTGAATACTGCAGTATAGTTGTCACTCCTGTGAGTATCAACAGTAGATAAATAAAGCAACTTCTACTTACTTGGTTCAAGTGCCTTCTACACTGGAAAAATAAGGAAAAAAATGAGAGGCTAAAAAAAAAAAGCAGAATACCATTATTTCTTTTGTTCATGTCAATGAGAAGGAATGCCATTCTACACATGGGGAGAAATTACAAGGTTATTGAGTCAAAGTAGAATATTACTTGTAAACAGTGCCATTCTGAGCTCTGGAGAATTATAGGGGGGAATTTTTTGGCAATATTTAATGGCTTAAAAAAGAGTAGATTGCTAGCTCAGGCTACTGGACAGGATAAATGAGAGAATAGTCTTTCTGTGAAACGACAGTGATGTTAAGATGTTATGAGCTCAGCATTGATTAGCTTCTAATATTAACCACATTTAAAATACGGGAGAGGAAATATAAATACAATTACATTTTTCTTCTGTTTTGGAAAGATTTTAGCTTTGTGTCGTTACAACAGATGGCTATTTTAATTCACCAGAGACTGCTCAGGCAAGCGAAAATTGTTTACACTTTGATTTGCAATAACGTACTTACTATTAATATTACAACAGTATCACAGAGTGTTGGTCATGGATCAGGACCAAAAGATCCAAGTGCTCTAAACATCCAAACAAGTGTTTACAATCTAAATATAGGAGTTAGCAGATGGGTAGATGCAGTTAAGAAACCACAGAAAAGCACGAGACAACACAAACACTAACGATCTCAATACACCAGTAGCTTAACCACCACCATATTTTTAGTCTAGTGTTTTGAAAAAGTGAGTTTTCTTTTCATTTAAATATTTGTTCTTCAGCCTAACTCTAAACCTTTTGCATTCTGAACTTGATTTGTCTTGCTGGTGCTGCAGTAAGAAGATTAAACAGAGGCACTCGTCTGTGCGGGTACGGCGCTATTTTATAAAAGACTCCAAAAAAAAAAGCACCTCGAGTATTACACAGGCCTATTCTGTAATGGTGATTGTGCCAAAAAAATCCGTAAATTCTGTCATTATGAACTCCTAAATCTCAGCAAATTAGGCTGAGAAACATTCTGAGCACGGTGCCATGCGCTCCCTCTTTCTCTCACCTCTTCTAGAGTTCTCAGGTGGGAATGGGAAACCCAAGAGGGCTCTGGCTAAATCATCTCTTCCACTTTTAATACAGCTTGAGGTCTTTCCTTTATTGTTTTTTAAATCTAGTTCACTGGCAAACTCCACTGAAGCAACAGTTTAGCGAGGACTTTGCCAAATCGTCCTTGAAGCCCCTTTGGGCTGGAGAAATAGTGTGAAGGCACTGCGGTGAGGACTGAGGTCCTGGACCCTTCTACCTATAAAGAAAATAAAAGCAAAATATCTTTATTGAGAAGGGGAAGTAAGTGGGGTCGACAGTGTCAAAATCGGATGACTAAGGGGTAAGTTGTGGCTGAGCGTATAGCAGCACGGGGAATTCAAAGGGACCGGTGAAATCCTGCTCTCGTGCTGGAGCTGGGAAGCATCGTGTGAAGGGCTTTGATGCTGAGGCTTCTTCTGTCCAGGATGACAGACTTCCCTCCCGAATCCTGACTGAGAGCTGGGAGAATGACATGGCCCAGTGGTGGAAATGCCAATGGCAGTCAGCTAATATCGAATCCTTCTCTTTTTTCCTCTTTTCCATTCTAGATGGTTCTTTCTGATTTGAGATTTTCATTCTGGTTATTGACCTGTGTATATATAGCCATAATTCCTCTGTGGTGGGACTTATGATCTTGGGTTTAATAAGCCTTTTATTAAAATCTCTTAGAAGAGGGATTTTCCACATGTCTGTCTGACACAGATTTGAAGTCAATTTTAGTGTCCTTACCCTTTACTAACTTCATATTCTGAATTTAAAATAGCCAAGAGTGTCATTTCTTTGATTAATTCAGTTAACCTCTAGCTTAATAAATCTTTATTATTTCTCTTATTGTCCTGTTTTTCAGTATTAAATGGTTTTATATGTCCCCCTGAGATTTTCTGAGAAGAGCTGTATATCTTTATAACTTCATGTTGCAGCTTAAGTCTGTAAAAATCCAGGTCCCTTAATTTTCCTATTTTTACCAAATGCCATTATTTACTTAACTAAACCACTGTAGTGTTTTATGATGGTGAACCCTGTCGAACTTCAGTTGTCTCTCTTGATGCATGGGGATAAACATAAACCTCTTTTCGTAATGACAGTAGTGACTTCATAGCTTAATTTTTGTGCTTGGTTCTTTCCCTTCTAGAAAAGACCTAGGTAGGAAGGAAAGACCACCAACCAAAGATTGTCCATAGGAATTTGCTGTCACCTAGCAGTATTTAGTAAAAATAATATACCCTGCAGTAAGGTTCTATAGGTCTGCTCAAAAAAATTGGTCCTTAGCAGGAGTGGGTTTGTGTTTAACACCGTGGGCTGGGTTCTTAGTGGACGTACAAGGGAGCAGTCACTGATGTTGGTGGAAGCAGACTGGAGGACGGTTGCTGGAGATGGGATTTATTCTATAGACCTGAAGGTTTTAAGAAGCATTCTTGAGCATCCCATTGTATTATTTCCTACTAAACTGTCTGTTTTTCAGCTTCCAAAATGTACACAACCTCGGCTGGAAACATTTCATATTTTTACTTCCCTAAAGCTTCTTCTGTAACTGCTGCCACATAATGCCAAGGGAGGAGGGTAGCTGGAGCCCATTAGCCGTGGTTGATCACCTCTCCAAAGAGATCAAATCCTGCTTTCTGACAAGCCGACTCACCCTTTGTCATGAGACTGCCTCTGAGAAGTAGTAGTCTTTCAGGGGATGAAAGGGGAGGATATAAATAGAGCAATTAAGGTAAAAATCAAAAACACCTGGTTACAGCTACAATTTTCAGTTCTTTTAAGAAATAGAAAAAGCCTAGAAAATATTGTATTTTGCCTCAGATTGTTCCGTTCTTCAGAAGTTCAGCTTTAGCCATATTTTACTTTCAATAGTGCATTTTGTGAAGATGTCTGGCCTGTTCTCTGGATCTTAGTTATTTTTCCCAACTGATTCTTAGACCTCCCTTTCTCCCTCCCTACCTACCAGTTGACATTTAGATGCAGACAGATTTTATTCATATGTTTCATTATCACTCATTAATCAGCAGTTTAGACTGAACAGCTTGTTTCTCTCGTGTTGAGTCCTCCTGTAAGTACCATTAGCAGTGATTCATATCTTCAGTTGAGGAACTATTTCCATAGGAATAAACAATAATTTTGTCACAGCTGGGATCACAGAGACGGTCCTTTGGTTTCTAAACTTATGCCAGAGGTATTTATTTAAATATCATGAATGACTGAGCTTTCTCTGTTTGTGGCACTGTATTTCTTGAAAAGCCTGCTTCTCATAGCACAGAGTTACTTTTTCCTCTCCCATTTTACGCTAAGCAATTATTCATATTACGCACATTACCCTGGCTTTCTTGGTTATTCTTTGGCTTTTACAGAACTCTCCCTAAGGAGAGTAACAAAAAATCTGTAACAAAAAACTTCTTAGTTTTTTTTTTTTAAATTAACAAAATGTTATTTAAATGTGACTTACAGTGAGACACTTGATGTAGAGATCAATGTAGTAGATTTTAAAGGCTTCCATTGAATTTTAATTCAATGATATAATAAATCCATCATTGCATACACAAAGAGTTGCAATATAAGTGCAGTAGAATTTGAATAATCTGGTCAGATGAATCTCAGAGGGTTTCAAATTTTATGAAGTCTCCTGACTTAATTCAGTAAAACTGCTGAAGTGCTTGGAGCTGAGTAAGTTAGTACCAGATGAGATCTTACTCTTTTTTATTTTCAAAAAACCCCATTATATTTTAAGTCAAATCTGGTATGATTTTCTTTTTCTTCTTTAGGAAAGGCCAGAACCATGCTCTGTAAGCTTATTATTACTGATTACATTTCCATGGCATCACTGGTGTGTTCAGCGTCCTTAACAGCTTTCAATCTAAGGCCATAAAACTACGGCAGGAGATCACCAAACCATTAGGACACTTTCCCCGTGGATTGGATTGCAACTTCAGATACAGCATCGAGATCACAATAGCAGGAGAAACACAAGGTACGAAAGGACTGTAAAAGCAGGAGGCGGCTCAAGGGATCCATTAAGGTGAGATGGAAATGGGGCATGGAAGAACCTTTTCCACCCACAGAGGCACTTTGCAGGCTAGCCAACAAGCTCTTTACAAAAGTGGCTGGTAATTTCGGGTTGCATTCTCTTCTCAGCCCTGAGTGACTCTGAAAGGGAAAGATTCAATATAGCCTTTGAAAAACAAGTCCCAAGTAAGTTATTTCAAGCCAAAATCACGAGTATCTCTTGGCCGATTCATGTTGCCTGTTTAGCTTTTCATTATCCTTTACCCTTTTTCTCATCTTTCTTTTTCCACTTTTTTTATTGACCATTTTCTACTCTGATATCTTTGCTCAGCATTCAGCCTTTCCCTAGCAGAATGGGAACCTAGCTGATTGCAGTAGGGACTCAATTCTTCAAACTCCTTTGTGCTTCTAGGAATTTGAAATTAGGCCACAAACACTTTTTTCCTACCCCTGCTGGCATTGTATCACTGCTGGTAGATATTTGATGTTACCCTGATGCACAGTAGTCACCATTAAAAAATCATTTACACTGGCAGCTAAAACTTCTCAGCACTTCTTAGATCAAGAGGAGGAAATAATTGCAGCATCTTGCATTCCGTGGTGTTGTAACTCGTGGTGAATGTTGACATTTTAATGGCAGGCATCATAATTTCAGACAGAACAAGAACAAAAATAGGAAAGGTCTATGGGTCTCACTTAATGAGGTCATGAATTTTCTTTCTTCAGAATGTTTGGTTAGTAATTTCACTAAAGAAAAATAAAGGAGCTTTAGAGTTTGACTAACATCTAACAACAAGAAGGAAAAAAACCAGAATTCATTAGTGGGTAGTACTAATTGCTACTTATTAGTAATTTGTGCCTCCCCAAACAAATGTACAATGTTTCCTGCCCGAAGATCTTATACACTCAAAGACTGATCTAATTTACACTTGCAGTTTAAAGCTAGCCACAAGGAAGGAAAGAGCAGACAAGATGTGAAAACAGTAGTTCCACCAGCTAATCTATACAGTGCTGCAGTCAGTTTGTATACACTTCTTGGGCCAGAATGTAAACAAATAAAATGCCCTTTAATTTAAAAAAAAAATCCTTCCCACTTTACTCAGTTCAATCTGTGTTTAAAAAAAAAACAGAACAAAACAAACTCGTGTTATTTTTTTGAGGAATCTGAAATAGAAAACTTCAGTTGTGTTTTGTTTTGGTTTTTTTTGTTTTTTTTTCATGGATGGTCTACCTGTAGGGGATAGATAACACCAGAATTAAAGAATCAGGGACTGGACGAGGGACCGGAGAGGTAGTGGGATGTTTCTCTTTGGAGACCATTAAAATTCTTGGATGAGGCCACGAGCAATCTGAACTAATTGGCCCTAGTTTAAGTATAACTCCAATTCTAATCTTAGATTCACTTCAGTTGGAAGAGACTCCTGGATGTCATCAGATCGAACGCCCTGCTCAGAGCAGAGCCAGCTTCAAATTAATGATATTGCTCTGGAGCTTGTCCAGCTGAGTTTTCAAAACTTCCAAGGTTGGAAATCCCATCTTCGCAAACAGGTAAGTGAGTAATAGAAACTCTATGTGAACGGGCCATACGAGGCTGTCTGTTTCTACCCGCTAGAGAGAAATAGTGCCCACAGGCACACTAAGGCGATCAGTCATCACAAGCTATTCTTTGTTTCCTTCAAAGGCTCCCATCACATACCGTACCCTCTCGCAACAAGCATTACATAAGTTCACTTATTATTTGCCAAGAAATAGCAACAACTGAGGTACTTAGCTAATTAGACATTTCTGTCTTTTGCTTTTGACATTTACATCAACTTCAAATTTTGCAGACTAGATTACTGAAAGAATTTTAAATGAATACTGTAGTGATTAAGCGTTGAAGATGAATACTAATGCATTTCAAACTGGGTTAATGCTGTAATGAATTTAACATATCTAGTTTTAAAGTGGACTAATTAACAATTAAGAGTCTCAAGTGAAACTTATTTATATCTGTGTTAAAATATATATCTCTCTCTCTCCCAGTCCCCCACCTCCCCTGTTTTGGAGAGGCAAAGTTCTCAGCCTGGTGCTTGGCAGGGTGTACCTTCTGCAGTTTTCCACTTTCCCTATAGTCAGGTATTTTCTTCTATTCAGGTATCCACTGGGATATCCAGACCCTTCCACAGACCCTTTTCCTAACAGATATGTATCCTAAATCATGGACATGAGATAGTAAGAGCATTTAAACAGTTTATTACAATGTGTGGTTTCTGGCCACATCCAGGTAATCACCTAGGTACCAGATGAATATTCAGCCCCCAAATTTGGATCCTTCTGGCTGTCGC
The DNA here is from genome assembly GCF_000690535.1 of Cariama cristata. Taxonomy (NCBI): domain Eukaryota; kingdom Metazoa; phylum Chordata; class Aves; order Cariamiformes; family Cariamidae; genus Cariama; species Cariama cristata. The sequence goes on from NW_009611455.1 coordinate 63,057, forward strand.
GTAGCCAAGTAAACACCTATGCTCTTCACTGGGTCTTTCAGAGGCAAGTTTACCATTTTCCTTTGCATTTGCGGGATAATGAGCACTTTTCCTTTTTCTCCCTCCCCTTCTTCTTCAGTTCAAATAGAACAGAAAGGGATAGGCGTGATACTCTCTTCGGACTACATCATCTCTGACAAGTGAAAATTGCTGCATCCCAAAGGGGATTAGCACAGTGTTAACTTACTTGTCAAATACAAATGTCAGGTTAATTTTGTCTCTAGCTTGATATTCAGAAAATATAAGCTTTTATTCTAAGATCACTAGAAAGGTTCCTGTGTGCATATTTTAATTACAGTGGAAATGGACCTGTCTATCTGTAGCTCCTGGAGTGCATGCATGTGTATGAGAGACTTTTAAATAGATATCTTCTATTCATCGTTTTTATTTACAGGTTTTAAGGCTTGAAAAGGCTTGAAAAAAAGCCGATCCACAGGGATCAGCTTCTAGACTAACTGTTTAGAAAATATTGGCCAAAAAACTTCACCAAGTACTTTTCTCATCAAGCCTGTAAGTAGAAAGAATGATCCAAACATTGCAGCATTTTGTTAGCACGTGAAGTACGGCTGCCTGGAAGCTGATGATAAGGAGAGAGGTAACGTATCTCTATTGTCCAAGCTAAGGAAAATACTGAAGGATAAGAAACCAGCATAAATGCTGAGTTAAAAAGTAAGCAGAGTAAACACATTGTAAAGTTTTTTCAAGACTAATAGGTTAAGATTTAATTTGTGACATGGGTAAAGAAATTTAGTTCGGATAATAAGTACTACATTTGTTTTCTAAACCCATCATTTCTGCCTATGGTAGGAAAGAACTGAAAGTGTGTGTATCATAAAAACCAGCTTAGTTCCACTTGAGCTCTAGTCCTCCGATTCACCCCCATCCCCTTTAACTTACTCAAGACCCCTATGACTTCTCTTTGAGTCATCTACCCGAAATTAGGTCGCAATTTGATTTTGACCTGTGAAGTTACAATTAAATCAGGCATCTGCAGGTGCAGGTCCTAAAAGATCTTTAGAAAACTTGAAAATAGCCACAGTGAGAAACTTCAGGAAGTTTTATATATCAGTAGTGGATTAATCTACTGAATTATTTAGTCCCAAAGAAGGCTGCTGTTCAGCAAAATTTGCTGAGGGACATTCATTTCAATTAATCATTTATAATCAAAACAGTTTGTCTTCAAGGGGAAGGAATCGATATTGTCAATTTTGTTAGCCACCCCTGTTTGGTGCTCGGGCACTAATGGCTTGATGCTTTCTGGTGCAGTCTAGCCTCCCAACAGAAGGTGCTCAGCACTTCTGGGGAATGGCTCAGCATCCGATAGGATTGGACCCACCATCCCCCTGGCAGCACAGGCTACTTCTTGATAAATGGAGTTATAAGCAAAATAATCTGAAAAGGTTTTCAAAATTGAATGGTTTTTTCCCCCTTGTTTCCTGAATAGTCTTAAAAACTTGTTCTTTAAGGTTGGCAAGGATGATGCTCACAAGGATAAGTTTCCCAGGTGAGACTTCAGCAGGTGTAAATCAGTTTTGAAGGAGCTGTACACTGGTCTGAGGCTATCTTCCTCTTCTACACACTTAGCCAAACACACAATCGATTGGTATTATTTGTTAGAATCAACCAAACCCACAAGAGATACAGTCAAAACTAGAACGCAGGTGACAAAATTCCTAGTTATGACCTGGAGAGGCCCCAACTCTACTTGCATTTTTCTTCTTGGTGTTAGCATCCTCTCAGGCATCCCTGGATTTCAGTGCGGGGTTAAGTGAGCGTTTGGCGTGGAGTCTTTTGGTCTGGCAAGGTCTGTGCACACATTGAGGGCTGTTCAAGAGCCCATGTCTCACCACACGGCAATGCGATAGCTGCTGCATCTCTTGAGCTGATGGCTGGGTGTAGCAGGGCTGGTGCCTCCCTCAAGAGCTTGCGGGTGGGGGTCAGGATTGGGCCGGGAGGAGAAGCAGGGCCAAAGACAGCCTGGGATGGTCAGGAAGGGCCATAGGTTCCTGAATGAGTGACAGGTCATGATGCATGAATGACAGCATCCAGGAGAGAAATACTGCATAGATAGACACTCAGGGGCATCGGGGAGGACGTCAAACTGCAGAATAGAGACTTGGGGGAAAGAAAGCACAGCACCCTGTACGGCTGTAACACCCAGTCCTCACCACATCCCTTTATTTACATGAATACCATCAGAGTCTAAAAACAATGTTTACTAGCATGAGTCCGCATTGTATTATGTTTTCTCAAAATTCACTTTTGTATGGCTTTTGCATAATTTATTTTCTGTAACTGTTTTTTGTTACAATTTTACTCAAATTTTTATGCTGAAATATTCTTTTACAAATCATGGATTTTCATATTTTGATTATCTATGTGCATGCATGTAAACCCCATACAAATATGGTATATGTGTAATAGACATATGTAAAATTCTCTCTATATAACATATATAACCTGAAGCATTAAGGGTGATAAACTACATTTAACTTATTACCTTAGTAGACAGTTCTTTTGAGAGTGAGAAGAAACTTTTCAAAATATCAGGAGAAAAGACATAAAAGTAAATGGGAAGAAAATGTGATCTTAGATAAACTCTGAATATTTTCTCCTGTATCCTGTGATTTGTTCCAAGTAAAGCAAGGGGCTTTGGAGCCTTCTGCAGATGGAGGGGTTGCTGCTGGCTGGCTGACGTGCAGCTGGGTATGTGCAACAAGCAGGTGCATCGTTTGTAGCTGTTAGTAAGCGGAGAAGTGCCAGAAGTTCTGCGTATGCTCTCATCGGATTTGTAAAGCGGTACTCGGAGGGCAGGAGGGGAAGGGAAGAGGAGGAATTCCCCAGGAACCAGCCTGGCAGTGGCTTGGTTTTACCAGATCACACAGGGGAAAAGGGTTGGACGTGGTCATCAACGGAGGGAATGAAGCTGAGGTGCAGGAGGCAACTTGCCTTGCGAGAGGTCACGGTTGGTTCATCATTTCTGTTTCGCAGAGGTCAAGAAGAGAGCAGGGTCTTAGGATAAATTTTGTCATCTATGTAAAAATTCCTCCAAAATCTTTACCAAGAATTGAATGTTTCTGTTGGGAAAATGGAAATTAAATATCTAGTCCTCAGCTGATGTGAAAGACAGTGTTTTCCCCTGTCGTTTTAGTTTTGATTGATTCTGGTTTGGGTTAGATTTATGTGATGTCCACCTTTTTCTGTCCGTCACGGACCTTATCTCTCAGTCTGTTCTTCAAGTACCTTCTGCAGCTGGATTGCCATGTCCAGTCTCTTGGCAGCAGAACCTTTTCCATACTCGACCCACTCTAGCACATCAAGGGAGATCTGCAGCTCAGGTGCTTGCTCAGAGGCAGGTTGAGGGCAGAGACCGCAGGAGCGAGTGGGAGCATCACACCCCTGGGCTCTCCCAGGGGACTAAAGCAAGGCAGGAGAGAGAGTGTGCCATAACGGTGAGTCAAACTGAAAAAAAAAACCATGATTATTCAGGACTGTCATAGCATTCTTGTCAGTTGAGAATGTTTAAAGAAAGTGTCTAGAGGTTTCCGAACTTAAAGTTTTGGGTTTCAGCCTAAAACAACAGTAACAACAAGTCAGTGTTTGCGATTCTTGCAAAAAATATATGTTCCCTATCAAAAGGAAATAACAAATTAATTTAGTTAATAAATCAGTGCGTTTTCAACAAAGTAATTCTACCAATCTAAGTAATTGTTTTAATTATACAAGCACACAGCTTACTGTAAGAATCGTGCTTTCCTCCCTTATCCAGCAATATATGTCTTTGTGTAAGATCGAGAGATTTGTCATTCATTTTTTCCATTAAACTAGGTCTCTGTGTCAGTTAGTGTATTTTAGCTTTGTTCTATCTTTTTTATATCTAAGAACAGGAACTATATCAAGTTAGAAAATAAATAAAGCAGAGAACGCTCCTCTTGCACTGCGTATACTTACATTATGTGTCGAAGATAAATATATCTGGGATGTCCAAAATCAATTAATTGTGCCTTATAAGGTAACTAGAATAGCTTTTCCCCTAAAACGAGATCACCTTCTAATAAAATAATTTACCATTTTTAGTTGTATATTACAATAAGTCATTTGAAATCAACTGTAGGCCACTCAACTTGTCAGATCCTTATAAATGAAGATAAATGATGAAAAGAAAAACTGCAAAAATGTCCTGACTGTTATCTGAAACATTAAAATATTATTAGCAGAATTACTTGATGTAGATACATCAATTAATGAAATAATTCTGGTTGTCCAACTGCTCCAATGAGCAAAACAGAATGAGATTGTGTAGTCGGAGCTCTGACTGACCAGTATGTTCACAGGGGTATGAGCTGGCAGGAGTGCAGAAATACAAGGATAGGCTATGGAGAAGGGAGAAGGTCAGCGAAAGGTTGGAAATGTCCCACCAAAGTGCCACGTGAACTAACCCCCAAACCTTGGGCCACTGCCTTGTGGAGGGATGTGGGCATTCTCTGGGACTCCACTCATTTCGGCGCAGCTCCAGGTGCCCGGGGCATTTCCACCTCCGAGTTCAGGGCACCAGACGTACGTCTGCACCGCGAGAGAAAGAGAGCATCTTTCTCTTTATCTGTTTAATTTTATTTCTCCTAGCACCTGTTGGCTCAAGATAGTTTTATCTTTAGGTTTGCTTTAGCAACATGATTTAAAAGCAGTCATTTTCATGATATTGCTTGTTTTTTGAATCCCTGACTAAAGAATCACAGTCAATTTAATGTTTGTCAGAGTGTATAAATAGATAGTCTTAAATGATGACTGCAGATGTCGACTTTTAGAATTATAATAGATTATTATAATAATCAGTTCGTTATGTGTTGCTATCAGAACTGGTTACTATTATCATTATTAATACCATTATCCTTTTTCAGTGGTTGTCTGCATCCCAATATCCTGTCACTCAGGCCGGTAACCTGGCATCATCTTTGTGATCTGCAGCTCCCCACACCCAGGAGGTGTCTAAATCCTGCCAATTCTTTCTGCATAACAGCTCCCAGATTCTTGTCCAAGCGATCTTCATCCTGTATCTTGATTGATGAAGCACCCTGCCTTTATTCAGACTCGTTCTGAACAACGTCGCAAAGAACATTTTCCCTCTCCATCATCTGAACCGTGACACAACTCTTGTTTTATCTCTCTGGAGAGCAGGGGAGGGGAACTACGTGTGTATTTCCATGTCCATTGGTGGCCAGCCCAAATGTATCAATTACTGAGGATATAAATATCAAAGGAGGAGGAAATCAGTTAAACCGGAAGCTAATTCTGGCATAAGATCAAATGGACGTGAATTAGTTATGAAAGACTGGAAATGAGATAGTTTCTAACTACATGAGGTGTAAAGTTCTGGAACAAGCCTTCAAACACATTAGTGGGGAAAAAATATTTTATGCTGGAGGTTATGATGTTTATCAAGGCAATTCTGTGAGAGCTTTTCTAGAGACAGAAAATTAAGCTTGTGATCTGCATCGTTTGGCAGCAGATTCACTGGCATCTTTATTTAAAGACCCAGTTGTTGTTTGTCTGTGCATCATTTCAGTTCTATTAATCATACGCTGCAGGGTTTGGTCTGGTCTCCTGCAGAAGCTGGGCAGAATATTTTTCCATACTCGTACTTTCTTTGACCTATGAAATGGGGTGAATGAGGAGGAAGGAGGAGGGAAGGGAGTTGTCCTGTGACGTAGTGGCGAGTAGTCATACCTGGAGACAGAAGGTTCGTCAGGGTGCAGCACAGCTCCTCAGGGTACCAATATCTCCGGTATTGATACGGTTGGGGTGATTTACTTCCTTGCTTAAGGTGAAACCAACTGCTTGATCCGAGATCAGGAAGGGACAGTTTGGAAATCATAGCGTAGGTACTTCTGCCTCTGCTGAAGCATGGGTCAGGGACCCTACCCAAGATTCATTCTGGGTGGTTTATTTCACAGATTTCCTGCTATGCAAGGAAATAATTTCCATTGATTTACCAATCATTTCCTTTGGCCTTTCTTCCCATGGCAAGTTGCAACTGTGCCTGTTTGTGGGGTTTGTTGGGTTTTGGGTTTTTGGTTTTTTGGTGGTTTTTTTGTTTGTTTGTTTGTTTTTTTCCTTCTGTGGTTCATCGTTTGTTATATATTATTGGGATAAATATTAGGGAAAAAGTTTTCACAGTGAGAGTTGTCAAATACTGGAATAGGGGCCCGAGAGGTTATGAAATGTCCACCTTTGGGCATATTCAAAACTGTTTTTCCTAACCAACCTGATTTAACTTTCAGGTTGACCCTGACTGGAGCAGAGAATCCAATACCAGATGATCCTCAGAGGTCATTCCAATCTAAACTATTCTGTGATTCTGTAAACCTGCAAAATACATAAGTGGTGGTGGATGGGAGCGTGTGACACAGACATCTGAAATACCCGTGAACTGCCTGACATTTACCGGTAGCTGTGAAGTCCCGAACTTGCAAATCCAATGGTCCCTTCATCCCGTATTCCTATATGCCTCTCGTTCATTGATGAGATCTCACTTCCTCTGCGGAGTAGGTTGTCATGTCCACCACCATACAGAGTATCCTTTCTGTTCATTAAATGCATGACTGCAACTTTTCTAATGAGAGCTTTAAAATGAGAGCAACAAGTATCGGATGGCAAATAACATGCTTATAAAATGCATTTGACTTAAGATTCTCAACAAGAAAAAAATTTTTCATGAATAGCAAATAAGGTTGTACTATTCGTCAAAGAGATAGAATTCCACACTTCTGTTTGATAAAATATTTGGACATTAAATTTAAACTGTAATGCCTCAGTGTATGTTTTTTGAAAGTTTTGATCAGTCCTACCTCTTAGCAGATAGAATTTTATAGGTCTTGACCAGGTACAGGGCCTTGTCAGTGGATTTCTGTGTGATGAAAAGTGATGCATGTGATCAAAAACAGAGTAAATTTTTCTGGGTTATTAAAATTCAGATTTTCCCCTAAGTCTCCTGGATGCATTCCTTGGTTGCTATGACCCAAGCGTGGGAATTAAGATGCACTCTGATAACTGAACAAGATTGATACCGACAACGTAACGTAGGTTTGATTTCAACTTCATGCCAGCTGTACCGTTTTAGACAAAGATTTTCAAGAAATTTAAAAGTTAGGATCCTAAAACCCCCCATAATTTAATCAGAATTTATATCTGTAATATTTTGAAAACTTCAGCTTAAAACATTGTTTCTAAACCTGCCTTAAAACAGAGCCTATGCAGTTCATTAAATAAATAATTAAAGAACAAAATTGTTCATGGTTTCAGAACCATGGTTTTAATTTGGATTTATAAAAAAGAGGACTTGGCAAAATTGCTTTTCCAACTTTCTGTCTCTGATTGCCTTTAGTGCATGGGAATATTGTGCTTCCTAATGATGCATGCTATCTGCTTTACTGTCCTAGACTTTAATTCTGGGGCAGTGCTCATATTTTCAACCTATTCAGCAGAAAAATCATCTTACTGTAGAATCTTCTCAACCAAGTTGCCTGAAGGTCACCTTGAATAATACTAAAAGAGCTCTCTCCTCTTCTTGTTAAGGTCTTTGCTGAAATAATCAGAGTCCCAGTTGTCCCTTCCTTGGAAAAAACAACCTTAGGGAAGATTCATTGAGACAACGTTGCTGTGAGCTTCTCCTTTTTATTATCATTCTGATGAGAGGAGAACACTGGACTCCTAACAAAAGGGTGATAATGTCTTTCATTAATAGCTATTATAAATTAAACTACATTAGTGAAACTTGAAGCACTTCGTACTCACACCCTACTGTCTATATTGGTTCTGGAGGCTTTGAGAGAAACACAGGCAAAGAAGCTCAAACATAGCTTTGCCATAGCTGGAAGTTGCTCTTGAAATGTTGTTTAAGGTCCAAAATGAAGGGTATCACCAAGAAAGTATTAAGAATGACTACCTTAAATTTGCTTCTTTTTTCTTAAGTGCGTCAGGTTGGGAATGTGCACTTCTCCAGCTCTAGGTTCTTGCATGACGGACATCAACCAGAACCTTCTCTGACTCCCACCAGGAGCCGTAGAGTGTGCCTTCATAAAATGTTTTCATGGAAACGAGACACACCTCTCTATTCCTTCACTCACCAAAGCCAGAGATCGGTCTGTATTCAGGAAGTGTGACGAACAAGTACCTGGCTGGGTGGAAGGGCTTCCTCCAGCCACCTTGGAATTCCTGACTTGTACGCTCACAGCTCTTTATATGAAAATTATTTCCTTGTGTCAACAACCATAAATATGAATGAGGTCAGTCAGACCAGGACATCCTAAATAATACTGAAATCCCTTATTGGCGACAGCAGTGTCTTGCTGATTCACTGATCTCTTTAAGGTTCTTCACTTTGAGTGTCCCATTTGTTTTAAATTAGATGAGTTCAGGGGCACTTGAGAATATCAAGTGGAAACGTGTTCTTGCAGAAATGGGGGAGGTGTGAAGGATACAGAATCTGTTTAGGTGCAAAGCGAATTAGCATCATTTATTGCTGAACATGTCTGGTAGCAAAAGCTGCAATATCACCATTCAGAAACCATGTCTGATTCTTCATACGGATGTCATGCCCATGCTGTCGTGGAACATGGCAGTAGAATACCAAATCTATCAAGGAGGTTACAAGACGCAGCAATATGGGACCAGCTCAAACATTGGTATATGAGGTGACAGAAAATCTTGTATGCAATGACATTTTTCTTAATGTATATCAAAAAAAGTACGCTTGGGAGAAAGATTAAAACACTTTTTAACATTCTTATTTAGCAAACAGCTAGAGGCAGATTAACTGGCCTACTGTCTTGCAGAGTTGTTCCTTGCCATTGAATGAAGGATATGAGGTGAAACAGAAATTGCCTGTATGGGTTCCATGCATATGTTTTCCATCATTGTGTCTGTACTCAGGAACAGTAAAGATGAAACACAGATGACAGACTATCCTTTTGCAATCGGGTAATGGATGTGTGTAATGTATACACGTCAAAAACCTGTCTTGAATACGCCTGAGATACCACGGAGAGAAGTTTAGGGAGGTAGAACTTCTGGTGTCTCAGTTCAGCAAGCATTGTGCATAGCTTCTTGGCCAAATCACCATTTCTGGAAATCCTGTAGGGACAGAATTTGTTGTCGATCTGTAAGCTTTTCCTGAATTTCTGTATTTAGATTAGGCCTTTTATTATTTTTCTATCATTATATTGTTTCTTAGAGAAAACTATGCAGATGGAAGTGGATACAAACTGAAAATCAAGGACTTTGTTTAGAGTGGGAGGGCAGTCTCTAACTCAACAGGTCTCTTCAGGCACAGCTAATTGCCTGCACGGTTATGCACATAGCAATCAATATTTAAGAGCCACATTGCTAGGACAATCAGACCACTGGAAGCTTTCACCACGTAAACACAAAGATAGCTGAAGCAAATTGGCTAAAGTTGTGAAACCTATGCACATAAATTAAGGATATGTAGGAAAGGGGATCCCTTTCATCAGCCCGACTAGCGTAGTATACTATTCAAACACACAAACCATACACACGTACACACCACGCAGAGATGTTTGAATGTCAGATATCTAAAATGTAAACAGCATCAGTGATAGGTGTAAGCCCCAGGCTTTATTGACAAGTTCTGCCCTCAAGCCTCCCAGTTCCCTTAGAGTCTAGGCAAGTGATGCTTTTTGTACAGAAGAGAGAGATTGAGTTAGGGACCACCAAAGCAAGTTGTATACCTAAGGGTCCATTGAAACAGATGGGATGTGCTTGAAGGTGTCAAAGAAACTGGCTAATATGGTTATTAAGCCTCTGTCTGTTGTTTTTGAAACCACAGGGTGGCTGGGAGACATTCCAGGCTGGAAAAAGGCAAAAATCAAATGCGTCTTCAAGAAGGGCAAGAAGAAGATCTGGGAGGGACAAGCCTTGTCCACCTATCCTCAGTCCCTGGGATGGCTGTGGAGAAAATCCTCCTGGCTGCCTTTCCAAGCCTCTGAAGGACAGGAAGGGGACTGGGGAGAGGTTTCCCAATGCTTTCCATGACGAGCTGACTGCCCCTGTGGACAAGGGAAGAGCAGCTTACTATGTATACCTTGACTTTAGCAGTGTTCAGCACAGTTTGCTGTAGAATCCTTATAGCCAAACTGGTGAGATATGGACAGAAATATTTATGGAGAGTGGATTAACTGGATTAGGCAATCAATCCTTAGTTGATTTGCCTTAGCTTTACTGTGTGTTCCTGTGTACCTTTGTGCCTTCATTTATATTAGCAAATACCAGCTGTCATCTGCCTATGCAAGGATGCAAGACCTGGGTGCTAAGGGGAAGTTTTGGGTTTTAAATTGACCGAATATTAACTTTTCTGTTTCTGTCTCAGCGATGGTTTTGCACTAGAATGTGCGTAGAGATTTGTATTTCATTCTGACTTTGTCCGAGTCAATTTGGAGTCTCTAGACCTGACTGGCATGCCAAGCAATCCCTGCTGCCCCTCCACAGCAGTGCCTAGCAAAAGAATTCCCAAATGCAAGGCTGCTGCCATTTTCTTGACCTATGTTCGTTCGGTCCTTCTCAGTATGTCACTTGAGAAGGTCACGGTTTGTTTTGTCATAGGACGTATTGTATATACTGAAAAGAAGGCTGGGATCACAGAAAAACACCGGAGATTACAGAGTCTTTTACGGCTCCTGAATGAAGATTAAGCGGTGCAGTCACATAAGGTTAGTACCTCTGCACTCATGGGGCTGTGGCAGAGTGCAGAACCACTGTTTTTAAGTATTACCACTGGAATGGAACCAAATCAGGTGTTTGACTTTCAATAAGAAAAAAAAAATAACCCAGTTTAAAGTCTTTTCAACATTTAATTTGCGTTTCCCCCCCCTTTTCCTGTACTGCTTGCTAGTTTCAGTTCTTAGCTTTTTATTTAAAATCTTTTTCTTGTTGTTTTTTTTTCTTGGTTTTTATTTATTTTGTTTTGTTTTCTGGGACAAATTCTCTCTGTCTTATATCACTATGACTTCAGAGCTAAGTCAGGAAGACTCATTCCGGATTTACACTAGTTGAAAAATAAATGTTAGCCTAAGGGAGACACCAGAATCAGACGAGTACCTTTTCGTACTTTCCTCTACTCCAGTCAGCTGTAGCGATTATGTGATCTTCATTTCTCACCTGTGAATATGGCAGATTATAGATACAAAGCTGACTTGTACAGTGACCACACATCTAGGCTGGAAGCACACGAGTGGGCTCAATACCGCTTTGTACGACAGCAGTTGAGCAAAGCCATCACCATAGAGGGAACCAGGGAGGACACGTCCCTGTGGACAGCGTGAATGGAGATGCTGTTACATCAATCCGCATGTAATTTATCCTCTGTAACATGTCAGTTAACTTTGATCTCAGGATATTTATAAAATGCTTTTCATTTGCATGCTGTCCTAATATGCCACTACTTTCTCATTCTTGGCTGCTCTTGGGCTTTGTGACCAATTCAGCTGTTGTGCATGTTCTCATCTTTTCAGTCTATAAGAGACACTCACAGTCTTCATCTTCTTTGTGATTTTAGTCTACATTGTACCATGCAGATTCTCAAATCCCTTTCTCCTGTGCAAAGTGCATAAAAAAATATAGTAAGTACTAATAAACGTACTCGGAGACATTTAAGGCTTTCTCAGGTAAGCCATGACAGTTAGTTTAGTTGCATTTAGAAGGAAAAAGAAAATAAATAATATGTTGTGAAGATACAGCACAATTATTTTTTTATTGTTGTTGTTCTTATAGCTCTACCAACCATCTTCAACAGAGCTCTGGTACACTTGTCTAGTAGTTGTATTATCACAGGTAACTTCAGTTCATAGAGACCGGAGAATGGAGAGGGAAGAAAACCTCTGCCACTTCCTCACCACCCTCACCGGGAAGAATTTCTTCCTCCTATCTCATCTAAATCTTCCCTCTTCCAGTTTAAAGCCATTGCCCCTTGTCCCATCACTCCCTGCCCTTGTCAAAAGTCCCTCTCCAGCTTTCTTGTCGGCCCCTTTAGGTATGGGAAGGCTGCTCTAAGGTCTCCCCATAGCCTTCCCTTCTCCAGGCTGAACAACCCCAACTCTCTCAGCCTGTCCTCACGGCAGAGGTGCTCCAGCCCTCGGATCATCTCCGTGGCCTCCTCTGGGCTCGCTCCAACAGTTCATGTGTTCATGCAGCCCTGAGGCTAAATTCCCTTTGTGACTTTAGCTTTGAGGACCTAAATGCTCAAAAGGATCATAATGACTTCCACCAGAATAATAAAATGCTGTAATCAAACTCATGTAACCCAGACTAACTCATAAAAAATTCCTACAGATTAAAAAAAAATATTTATCAGCTATATTAAAAGAAGATGTGGATGCACTGATTCTGATGCAGAGGAACTAATCCACCTTTCAGTTCAACATCTGTTTTTAGCGGAGGGCAATAAGTAATACATGAGATGATAGCTCTGAAGATAAACTAACAAGTCAGTATAGATAGCAAAATGTGCTTTGAGATGAAGATAATATTCAGTAGCCTCAAGGCAAGGAATGTGTTTTCAGTGCCGAGAGAAGTAAAGACTGCTTACAGAAAGCAATTCATGCAACTACAAAGGCCATAAAGAAAATTCTGGCAGCAAGGAAGAATGTGTACTGCAAAGGTGAGAAACAAAACATACAAACTAAGTTCAGGGACATAATTAGATGAAAGACAGGAACTGGCAATGTGAGAAGTGCTTTTAAATACAGCGAACAGTGAACTCTTATGATGGAAGAATGTGAAAAAAAGCCATCTGAAACCAGTAGATGAACACAACGGAGTGTTCCCTTACCCAAGGTTCAATGGAGTGGAACACCTGAGCTGCCGAAGAGAGAAGCATTGGGCAAACATCGGAGCACCTTCAACCATTGACGAGTTTACTCTCAACCTTCCTCAGCGATAATTATCCAGCTGTTGGGTAACTACAGCGTTCATACCAGGCTGGTTCCACACAACATAGATGAAACAACACTTTTGGGTGGCAGTGGTGCAATCCACCACCGAAGGACCTATCTGCATCACTTTAGTAGGTGTTTGCAGTATGAACAGTGCCAACGAGCACCAGGGATTTTACTCAAGAAGATCGTGATGTTTAGAAATTGCACTCAAGTGGCATACGTCAAGAATATACTGATAAAATGCAACATTTTGAATGCCTAGAATTATTTTTATATGGTCACTTCCTCTGTGGTGATTGGTTTGATTCAGGTTCTCCTCGATCAAAACTGTTTTCACTCTTCTACCTCCAATAGAGCTTTCCACGGGCGAGGAGAGCACACGGGTATCCTGCCCCGGCAGGCAGGCGCTGACCGTGGGGCTGAGCAGTTTAGCCTGGATTTACAGAGGGAAAGGTCTCGCCATGACACTGCGACGGAATAGACACTTGGCGACAGAGGAATGTCAAAAAAACAATTGAGGTTTCTCCACATGCAAACTTATTTGATTTATAAAAGTTTAGATATTTTTACTGTTATTATATTATCCTAACTGACCCTTCCATCTTGAAGTATTAATCTCAAATGTGTTTATATAACTGTTTCTTAGGAAAGAGTATTTCATTTGAAACTCTCTTTAGCAATAGGGAGAGGAATTCATCGCTGTGCTCTATCTTTGTGCCTAATCAACTCCTTTCAACACAGAATCTTATTAGCAAATCCCTTGAGGAGCAGTTCTTGTTTGTGTCAGAAAGCAAAATAAAGTTCTTGTGCATTCAGTGATAATGGGTTAGTTACATGCCACGTTTTATGAAAAGCATTATCTCTAATATATGTAATTTCAAAAAGAGTGGAATATTCATTTATTTGGATAGCGAAAAATGAGTTCTAGAAAATTACAAAGATTTGTGATTACTCTGTTGATCGGACCCAATTCCAAAGTCTCTGAGCTAAGAAGAAAAAAAATCTGTCTGGTTTGATGAGGAAATAAAAAGATCATAACCTGGTGAATACTTAAATGAACTAAAACGAACCTAACTGAACTAAAACAGCTCAAAATTCATGTATTTTAGGTAAGAGACCGCATAGAATGGACAATGTCTTGGTTTTGCTCTTTGCTAAAATACGAGTTTCAGAGGCTAAATGGGACAAAATTATTTTTTGTTACACCTGTGTAATTCCTGACTAATATTTGATCTGTTCTTAAACCTTCTTCTAATGCTGGATAATCTACCACTTCCCTAGGAAATCCCTTGGAGTGCCTAACAGGTACATAACATCATCTCATGCACTATCTATTTTACAGAAAATTTGTGGGAAAGTGAATTCTCTCACTTTCAGCCCAAAAGCAACCATATAATTTTCTCAGCCCCCCATCACCCAACCAGGATTGATGAGGGCACAATCTGCTAACTGTGGGTGGAGGGGAAATCCGTGGAATTTGCATTTCACCCCTTAGTACAAAGGGAAAAACCTAGTACACAAACTACTCCGCCACCCCACCCTACCCCACATTTATCAGGGAACTATAGAGTACCTGTTCTGCTTTGGACTTTTTATTACAGTACTGCAATTACTTTTGTCAGGAAATATGCCACTTAACCTGATTCTAAGAAAAAAATGGGCAAGGATTCTTAATAATTAATAAAATGGCATTCCTTTAAAAAATGTCACCAACTTTATTATGCTGAATATGGCATTCACAGTCACTTAACTACCTGGAGAATGAGAATTTCTTTAGCTGTTACTGGAATCTGCAGAGAGGTAGGACATGAGCTTTTTGGGTGACAGATGTTAAAAGTTTGGTGAAAGACTAAGCAGAGTCTTTGCAAAAGCTGAGGTTTTATCCATCCAATTAGAGTGAGACAGCAGAAGCTAAGTCCACCTAATGAAATCCATAGCTTCAGATTCTTCTGCATTTAGGAACTCAGCTGGCAATGATTTATTCTAAATTCAGGAGCCTGAACCCTCTTATGTTCCTGACTACAGTGTGTGACTAGACCAAGATCTGTATTCCTTGCACACACAGAGATAAAATTCTTGTTGGTATTGACTAAAATTTTGTAGATTAATATAACGTTTGATGGGCATATAGCAAATAAACATTAGCTACACGGGCTGCTCTGTCACATCTGGCATTGATTTTTTTCCACCTGATCTCTTCAGGCAATCCATCCATGAACTAAGATTTGAGAGTTGAAAGACAGGTTCAGCTGTCAGCTTTTGGCTTGGCTCGCTGTAGACATTGCTCTGACTCTCAATTATTCCCTAACATAGAAGGCCTACGAAGCAGGGGAATATGACCTTTGAAAATAATCCTTTTACAGAGACTTGTGAAGATGGAATATGGACTCGAGTTGCTTGTTCTGATTTCATCAGCAAATGCTGATTCATTGAAATGAAAACATTTTGCAGAAAATACAGTAGTTTTGATGGAACTTTCACTAATTCACAGGCTGGAACCTGATGAAACTGGCTGCTTTTAGACCAGCTCACCTGACTGGAGCTAATCCACTCTCTGTTACCCCAAGACATTTCTACCCATGGCTTGCAGGCAAATTCTTCCTCCTAGTTGCAATGGCAGTAGGTACACCGAGGCTCCCAGATCCCTCCCTGCGTTTAATGGGTCTTTGCCATGGAGGTGAGAACTCTGGTTCCAGCCAGAAAAAATACTCACCCATGCAAACTTTCTGTGATGTTGAGGTCTAACTCCACCTCAAATAGCTTCCAGCCTGTTGGTGAGGATCAGAGCTAGGACTACAGCTATCTTCATCCGTACACCGAAATTTGTTAGGGGCAGGCACTTTCAAAGAGCAACCCAAGCCCCCTACGGTCTGAACCTGTCTATGGAAGCATCAGTTCTCTCCACTTACCATGCAACATGACTGCGCCCTCAAACAAAGCTTGAGGTACCTGAACTTAGGTGGTGTGAACTGAGACCAAATGAACTCCAATGAGAACTGTCCCTCAGGAGATCTCTTTAATGACAATTTTGCTAACAGCTTCCTTTGTGTAGCTACCGCCTGATTATTTTAACACTTTCTATGTAGAGTCTCATCCTCAATTCTTATAATAAATGACTTGTAACTTGTGTGACCTTTCATACCAATGTATTACCAGTGACTGTATTAATGATACTTTATAAGCAATGAGATTTACGGTATCAAGCTGTCTGTAGAATTCAGTGCAATGTGCTTCAGTCCAAGTAAATGGCAAGACTGGATCCAAATTACACCCAGATACATATATAATGTACAAAAAATCCTACATTTATTTGGATACCTTCAAGGAAGCTGAACCCTGCAATGATTAAACTGCAATAAACCAGCAATTACTGTGCATGCCACTCCTTGGAGAGGGGAAAAAGTCTTGGCTGTAAGAACCATTTAAAAACAAAATAGATCAGTTGCGAAGTAGGTGCCAAGACCTGAGCCTGAAACCAAACTCTTTAAACGCCAAGTATGAGAAATGAAGCATTGTAATTATTTAAATGATACTTCTTGTGTTCACCTTGCCCTTGCCACTTTGTTAGTGAAAATGGGGATAACATTAAAATCCATGTCCTGACTTAAATGCTTTGCAGCAGAATGAAGTCCTTGAAAACTGGGCTATCGCTGCGTACCCCACAGCTGAATCGCTGGCTGGAGGGGTCCAAGGGATGCACAGAGCCACCGAGCTTGTAACGCACCTGTCTTCCAGGCAGGCATCCCGAATTCGGTGCTGTGACTTTTCCGTGCGTGTTTAATGAGCTGCCGGTGCTGCGCTTCCCTCCCTCTCCCCTTCTTCTCTCCAAGTGGATATCAAGGTTGTGAAAGAGCAGAACATGAATAGTCAGCTAATCAAATCAGCCAACGCTGAAAAGGTCAGAGCCGTTGCAGGGGAGTGTTGACTTTCACAAGCTGTCACGGAAGGGAACTGCGGCGTTTGAACACTGCGCAGAGAATTCAGCCCAAGTTTGAAAGGAAAATACGAATTGCCTCTCTACTCTGGGTGCTGAACTAGCAGGAGCAGCAAGTGAGAGCCTCTCTGATCCTACCTTCACAGATCTTTATTCCATCTTTCAAAAGCTCACGGCCCACATCCCCTGTTGCTGACATATTCCTACACCCCAGTAGACTTCCAGTCAGTTACTGGGGTGATCCTTGGTGGCACCAGCCGAGGCACAACCTGCTGTTCTGCCTCCAGACCCCGATCCCATCACCCAGCTACTCACCGAAACAGCTCAGGGAGCACCATATGGAATTTACTTACCGATGCCTTTTAGTTTCCCCAGCACAGACATAACTCTCAGAAACTACTTTGTGTGGAGCTGGGGAATGAGTATTTGCCACAACAGACAGAAGACGAGAGTGAGGGCTTGTGTATTTTTAGCTAACACATTATTCCTGGCGTTCCTTCGGAGTAGACCCAGTTGCTAAAGCCTCTGTTCATCCATCCAGCTTCCCTGTTTAAATACAGTCTGCCACTTCTCATCTGCTCCAGTCTTGGCTGGTGGTTAGTCACTTAATCACTTGATTATCAAGGAATAAATGGGAAAAAGAAACAGCCTAGCAAATATCTGAACTTCTCCAGTAGCTGGAGATCAAAGGGTGGAAAAGTTAACATATCTTGAAGTCCCTTGGCAATAGCGTTAAATGAAAGCCACCAGGAAGCCATCATTGGTTGTGTTGTTACTGTTTGAATAAAAGACCAGATGATTGACTTCTCCGTCTAAATGAAGCAATAACTTAACACTGGAAGGCTCTGCCACTACACAGCTAATTGCAGTTTAGCTGAAGAGTTTAGCCTAAATTAAGCTGGAGTGAAATAGTTTAGTCTGAGCAGCTTTGGAATTAGGCTGTTCATCACGTTGTGCATCTTGTTTCGAAGCAAGAGAAAGCTTTATTTCTGCTGGGCAAAATGAGTGGACCCCTCTTTGTTTAAAGAGTTACTGGATAATGACTACTAGATGTGTGTTCCTCTTAATAGATTTCTCTTAATAACCAGTCTAATACAGTATCCATGGCTAATATTCAGAAATATTTAAGCACTGGAGAAGAAAAATTATTCAAAAAGATGTATTAAAAACCCCACAACTTTGTTGACAAGTACATCTCCAAACTGAAAGATACAGACTACTTCTGTAGAATGCTTTCCTTTGAAAACAGAGAAGCCCCTTGAATTTCACTGAAATCAAGCCCATGTTTCTGGATAAATTCTGGTTTCTCCCCCTTCTTTTAATTCCAGCTTAGACTACTGAAGGCGACTTGATCCAGGGTTAGTGTCAGACAGAAGGTGTGCAGAAACAGTCGCAACGCCCTGCATTTTGAGTAACCCGGTCATCTTCATGCATCCCGTTTCAGTTGTTTTGTGTGCCCCCTGTTCTTGCATCCATCCCCTTTGGACCAGAAAGGCAGAAAATCCCCTGCCCCAGAGCCGATGCCAGGGTCTCTCTCGGGATGCTTGCCAGGTGGTACTTGGGTACAGCACAGCTGCATCTCCCCGCCTCATGAGCTGGGGACATCGCTACCCTTACACATTAACTAATCCCAGAAGGAGAGGTTTTCTGGCTTTGCCCTTCTTGGCCTAATCTGTTTAATTAAATTAATTAATGTTCCTTCTTGAGTCCAGCTGTGCGCTACTGGGGAAAAAGAGAGAAGCACTGTTTGTGTTGCAGAACAGATAAATTCTGCAACACTAAAACTTGTTTCCCTGTACCTGTGAGTCAGAAAATTTTCAACATTTTAACATGTACTATGATCAAATATTTAAAAAAATCTTCCTGATCTGGTATTAGATTTTTCTCTCAGCAAAGATAGCCATATTAAAACACACTTCATACCATGAGATACTCTGGTCCTCAGGCTAGATTCATTTACACTGCTGTAAAGCAGTAGTGATGCTGTTGAAATCAGTGTATCAGCTTCAGGCCTAAGTAGTGAGGCAGAAGAAAGGTAATGCATTATTCTAAGATAAACAGCAAATTAGGAGTAAGCAATAACCCCGACAGCCCTGTAAATTCCAAGTCTTGATTTAGATTCATCACGCTTCTAGCAGGATCCCTCCCTATGTCATCCAAGATCATTATTGGCTCTGTCCATATGATAAAATTCCTGTAAATCTGAGTGTAAAATGCTTTGCTTTCCCATTTGTTGCTATTTCCTGAATATTATTTTGTGCACCCAGGGAGAAAACAGCTGCTTTTCCTTTGCTTTCTTTTCTTAAAGCGACACAGGTAAACAGAGAACAGGATAAATATATATAAATATTTGTTGAATTTTTATCAGACAAGCAATTCCCTTCAAGGGCATAAAAGATTTCCTCCTGTAAATAGCATCACCTTCTTTGTGCCTTCAGCAGG